>NW_020175528.1:13033914-13274969 GCF_003031525.2 Neophocaena asiaeorientalis asiaeorientalis
ATCTCAGAGACATCTGGGGTTTTTTAAGAAGAAATTTAGTTCTTGAATAAGGATAAATATTATTTTCATCTAAAAATCTGATTAAAGCTCATCAAAGTCTGACGTAGTGAAAAACAAAACCTAAATAAATTTTTTTCGTATCAAAAATTCAGATAAACCTGGAACTAATAAGTATTTTTTCATATTTTACTTAAATTCTGAGCTATTCTTATCCCCCAAAGGTTTAAACTAATAATCACTCAAATTTCCCAAAACCTCAAGTTCATATTTTAACATATTTAATAATGTCCAAATACTGTCAAATTCTGATTTGACTAAAGTTTTCGCAATTGACTTGTCCCATGGGTATTCGAAATCAAGTTTTCATATTGCATTTTTAGGAGCAAATGTGAAATAGATATAATAGTTCCTAAAAATACCCTAAAGCTCATTATAGTTTTCTCCCCCAAAGTCTAAAAGTACATTGTGTCTTCTGTGAAGGTTATCTCTGCTGGGCAATACCGTTTCCAGAAGACAATTCTGGAGGTGACTCTCCTGGGTCTGTGAGTGGAACAGCAAGGCAGGGGAGAAACAAGAAGGTTTGAGCCATCTGGAGGCTTGATTCAATGGACATACTTGCATAAAAGATTTGATTCAGAGCAAGCGCTTGAAAGAGATTTTACCTCTGAAAGAACAGCAGCTGAGGAAGAGAAGATGAGATTTGAGAAAGCAGAGGGGTTGCTGTCTGGGCACATGGATAGGTAGCCAAACAGTGAACCACTTCTGTGCACTGTGACAATACCCTGAAGTTCAGCCACCCTCCTGGGATCTGCCTTGTTGCCGTGAAAGTGACTGTTTCCCCATTTAAAAAACAAACAAAAAAACCCCACCAGTGTTCCAAATAACGTGTGCTTCACAGTTCACTCAGCCTGTTATACGATGAAATCTTGCTGTTTATGCACTGCCAGGAGTGGACCCATTTACATACAATCCACATGGCATCACCAAATTTTCAGAATTACCCCAGATGATACAACACACGATTAACTATGTGCACATGGGAAAAAACTCGTAACTGTCACTCAGTCTCCCTGCCCCTTTGTGATGCATGGCACTGCGGGGTTAACATGACATCCTAATTGGGGGTTCCAGGGAGGACCTAAATTTCTTTTCCATTGTATCCCTATTCCTTAAGCGTCATCCTGCCCTCAGACAAGCTAATCCGTTCACCGCCTCCTTTAAGCAAAAATATACTACCTCCTAAGTATAGGATATCTTACAGTAACTAATCTTGTGTGTATGTCGTATGTGTGTGTGTGTGTCTGTGTGTCTGTATGTGTGTGTGTGTGTGTATGTGTTTCATTCATCAACAAATATTTACTGAGTATCTCATAAATACGCTAGACCCACTCCAGGCAATGGAGATACAAAAATAAAAAAGAAAGGCAAGGTCCCTTCTCCCATAGAGCTTCCTCTAGTAGAAGACAGATAATAAGCAAGGGAAAAAATAAGCAAGGTAGTTTCAGAGATAGTAATTAGTCATTTCATTTACAATGAGCTATGATTTCTAAGAAATCATTTTACATACTAAAATAAATTTAACCCATAAATTGTTTTCGTATGTAATGAAAATATGAAATACGAAGGCTGACCTGTTCCAGTGTTTAGACACTCAGTTAATTTTTTTCTTTTCCATTTTGCAGTTTTCTTTTCATATTTTGGGGCCATTAGTTGCCTTTTCTAGTCACAAACATTTTTGTAGACTCTTAAAAAGAGCCTAGAGCCTTGGACTGTGTTCATAAATGCTGATGAATAAGTGGACTCTCCTTGTAGACTATATAAAGGTCGGTATTTCATGAGGGTGATGGGAAGATTTACTACATACCAGGGGAGCTCAGCCTTCTTCTGTCCCAACACACAAGGATGCACACTCCCTTTAGTTACAGGGTTCAACTCAGAGGGTATTTCTAACTCAGGGGCTTATCAGAAACTCCATAATTCAAAGAGTCATGTACCAAAATGTTCATTGCAGCTCTGTTTACAATATCCAGGAGACGGAAGCAACCTAAGTGTCCATCATCGGATGAATGGATAAAGAAGATGTGGCACATACATACAATGGAATATTACTCAGCCATAAGAGGAAACAAAATTGAGTTATTTGTAGTGAGGTGGATGGACCTAGAGTCTGTCATACAGAGTGAAGTAAGTCAGAAAGAGGAAAACAAATACCATATGCTAACACATATATATGGAATCTAAGGGGAAAAAAAAAGAAGGTCATGAAGAACCTAGGGGTAAGACGGGAATAAAGACACAGACCTACTAGAGAATGGACTTGAGGATATGGGGAGGGGGAAGGGTAAGCTGTGACGGGGCGAGAGAGTGGCATGGACATGTATGCACTACCAAATGTAAAATAGCTAGCTAGTGGGAAGCAGCTGCATAGCACAGGGAGATCAGCTCAGTGCTTTGTGACCACCTAGAGGGGTGGGATAGGGAGGGTGGGAGGGAGGGAGATGCAAGAGGGAAGAGATATGGGAACATACGTATATGTATAACTGATTCACTTTGTTATAAAGCAGAAACTAACACACCATTGTAAAGCAATTATACTCCAATAAAGATGTTAAAAAAAAAAAAGAAACTTCAGGATGTTGGAGATTAGTAAATCAAAGAGAAGCATACATATGGAAAGCCTCTGGCTGGATGTATTTCCACTTTGAAAATTACTGCAATATACATCTATAGTAACTTTTGTTAAAGTACTTTTTTGCTTGCATGTTAATCAGTGTTGAAAAGTTAAACAATAGCATCCCAAGCTGTTGCTCCAGGAAGGGAGGACAGTTAATGATGTTGCACAGGAAACATCATGGCTGTCATGGGATCACCAATGGGGGAATTTCTTTTCAGTTTTTCCCCTAATCAGGAAATTTATGCTTCTCAAAAAAAAAACTCATTGCTTATCAAAACAGCACACAGAAAGCAAAGAGGGCAGATCCCAGGAAGAAACACAGAAAGCTTAAAAGGCCACAGGTTAGTCCAGGAAGACAGTTCAGCTTTTCACTTCTACAATCAGACTTGTAAATCATATCCTATCTGTGAGACCCTGGACAAGTTAGTCAGCATTTCCGAGCCTCAGTTTGCATATCTGTAAAATGGGGTAGTTATTATCCCTACTTCATGGAGTTGTGATCATTAAGTGAAGTGATCCAGGTTTGCACCAGCAGCTCAGTAAATGTTAGCTGTTAGCAGAGAGAGTGGCTGCACTGAGCAGAAAATGAAGTTTTTGGAGGACTAAAGAACAAAGTAGATAGGTGGTATTTTGCAGAATTTATTATTTAGAAATTCCCATGTCAAAATTTGGTATATGGGGGATATTGTGACTAATCATATCAGGCTGATAAATTTTTTTCATAATTAGTAGTTAGAATGATAAAAAGAGAAAGCAAACTTCCAAATGCACTACATCGTTTCAGAATAGCTTTGAATAACACTTATGTTAGAAGCTCAGAAGTGGCCTAAGTTTGAGAAAAACAGGAAAAAGTAGAGTCTAGTTTCTTTTACATCAGTTCTTTATAGAGGAGAAACTGAAATCCAACCACCGTGGTGTCAGAAACCCCATGTATATACGTTAATTAATAAAATTATAACGTGGAAGTAGTTCTCGTTCATTCTCGACTAATTCTTATGATGTATTCTTAAAGTTTTGATTGAAAGATTCCTTCAAGTTATTGGAATTGATAGAAACGTGGCCTGAATAAAGTCTTCCTGGTGCCCAGATGGCTCTGGCATCAACCAGGCATGTTTTTATCTGACCATACTGCAATTGTGTTATACCTCTGCGTTTGTCATCGGTTTCGTTTGTTCATGTGTTCATTTTATGATGAGAAACTGACATTTAGTAAAAGACCAAACCTACTTGAAAATAGGGCTGTGTACTTTCAGAAAGGTTCTGGGAAACTGGCCAGACATTCATGTACATTTTTTTATGTGTTAGCTGTGGCACGGGTATTTTGAGAAGCACTTTGGGAAGTCACAGCAGGAACTTGGCTTTTGTGTTTGGAAAGTGCCAGCTTTATTGCAGCTCAAACAGAAATAAAAGGGAAACAGCATCATTACCTGGCAGGTTTTTCAGTGCAGTTTCAGCAGGGATTCTCACTTTTCTAGCTTGAACATGCTTGCCTCCCCAGCTTTATGAAAAAAGAATGCTAACTGGGAAGAACCTGAACCAAATATGAAACATGGTTTCAACAGTTTCATACCATTTTTACCAGGAAGTGCTTTCACTGGAACATTGTGGTTTACTGAGAACGTATGTACCTCTTCTTTTGAGAGACAGAACATTCTTTTATTTGATGAACTTAAGAGCCTTTTTACCTTCAGCTGGACAGAGGGAGGAGAGAAATGGAACTCCAGTGGAAAAGTAATTGTCCATCTCTGTCATGCACTTTCTTGCTGAGCTACATAATGGTTCATAAGCTCTTAACTGAAACTTATAAAAGCGTTCCCAATTGTTAGTTCAAGGTCTGTAGCCAGCTTAGAAATTGTTGAAATGTACGAAATAAATGAAAAAAAAAAAAAGCAGCAGGGAAAGAAATTCTAGGTCATGCTTTTAAGAGCTGCTTGACCAAAAGAAAAAAGTTTCTTGCAGAGAATGGGAACAATTTCAGTGTTCAGTTTTGTATGCCATTGGTTTTGTTTGGGCACAATATATGCATCTCTGGTGCAAATGACTCAGTGATTGAAGAGGGCTTAATTCTAGGTCCTATGAAATGCAGGTACATTGAATGGTGTGGAATCCTGCCTAATACCAGTAATCCTAGATTTGTGTAGTTTAGTTAATTACTCCATTGCACTGTCTCTTGTAACAGTGGTTAGAAAAAAGAATTTTGAGTTGAGATAAGAGACAGGAGACGAAGTGATAGCACAGCAAGAGTATATTAAATTTTCAAGACAGTCCTAAAATTTCTGCAAGAAACCTGAGGAAAGAGATTGCAGTGCCCATAGGAAATGACACGCATGAGTGAACTGATGGTGCCAAGTCAGGATATTTTGCTGTGTCAGGGCACGGAGTCATCATCTGCATTGGGTAGAATGTACTGTGGTTTTCCCATTAAGCAGTGCAGAGCCTAAGGTTTCCCAAAATAAAACATTCCTGTCACTCTGCATCTCTTCCCTTCCTTCCCTCTGATCACCCAGCTCTGATTTATTTCTAGTCAGATCTCACTCAGACATCACTTCCTCAGAGAAGCCTTCCCTGATTTGGTCTCCATGGAGTTGAATGTCTCTGTAGTATACTCTCTGACCTCATGTAGTACATGCCATAGTTGATTTTGTATTTGCATGAGTATGGGGTTCGTGGTGGTCTCCCATTGTCTCCTTAGAGCTCAGCCCAGGGCCCGGCCAGGTAGCAGGTCTTCAAGAGATGTTGGTTAATGACTGAGCAAGTGTAGGGATGAATAAACAAGTAAATTGAAGGAAGGCTAGAATAGAGGCACTGGAGCGAATGTATCTCCTACTGAGAGGGAAAAGAAGTCAACAGTCTTGACTGTGTTTTTAGAACCAAAACAGACCATCCTGTCTTAACTTTCATAATTTATGCATAAAATTCAGCAAAATTATGTTCTCTTCCCACTCTTTATAGAAGTTCTGAGGCTGCCCATCTTAACATTTCACACAATGCCCACCATTAAAACACACTCATGCTATATCAAAAAATTTAAGCCATATCTGATATGGTGGAATAATTAGTCTGTACCTGAGATTGGTGGATCCCTGAGAGGGAGACTTCAGAGAAAGGAGACTGCTAAGGCAGACACAGGGCTTCCACATTTTCTCCTGGTGTCTCCCATGAACAGTAATCACATAGCTCTCTATACACTGAACACCCTGGTGACACAGCACAGACCCACTTCCTGAACCTGCATTAGCCTAGTTTTTTACTGTGCACTTTTAAAATGACTTGACTATAGAAGAGTAATGTCTGTATCTCTGTGGTAATGAATTAAAGCAAAAACTAATCATCTCCAAGGATTTAAAGTTAGATGGTAAAAACAGGCTGTAAAACTTAGTTCTTTCTACCCTCACTTTCCCCCTTTCCTCAGAAGCACAGGGCTTTCCACCCACTGCACAGCTGCCTGGAAGATGCTGCATTCTAGATTCAACTTCAGTGACAGTCATGGAGAGAAGTCTAACATGAAATCCCAGTGAAAATAAAGATAGCTGAGGTCATAAGTCAGCAGTGATAAGTTTAGATAATGTTCTAGCTCTTGAAATGTCAAATACTGGCATATCACTTTTAATGTAGGTCTGATTCAATGCTCATTAAATGAACTACCCAGTCCTTACTTCTTTTGGCTCTGTTTTCAAAATTTTTTGTAAGATAAAGGGCATGCTCTTATGATTCTCAACTTTTCCAGACATATGCAGCCGTGTTTCATGAATGATCATACAATTTGTAGCACTTCATTTAAATTATTACACACTGGCTTCCCTTCTTCTCCTTTTTTTCCCCTTACAGACACTGAAACTGTCATATGTGTTCCAAAGCCCTGTCTAAATTGTCCACACAACCTAAAATACTTTTAGAATCTCACCCATTCAAGAAAACTTGACTAATTCCCTACGTTCTAGAATTACCATTAGACCTAAAATTATCTTGAATATTTTCTGTAAAATTTATTCAAAATACTTGCCCATTTATTCATTTATCTAATAATTTTTGAGGTTGAAAATATATTTACTTCTAGGAGTCAGTAGCCCTAAGTTTGAGTTCTACTCTGGATGGTGTAAGACCTTTGAAATTGAACTTAGTATCTCAGTAACTAAGATTTTTACTCTTTTGAACTAAGGGGTTAGACCAATGCACTGTAAAGGTCTCTTCCAATTATGATATTTACGATTAAATTATAATTGTGTATGTTGATGAGTGACAGGCATTCTGCTTCGCTTCTAACATATTTTATCTCAGTCAAATCTTCTCAAAAATGAGATAGATGCTATTATTATTGACATTTTACAATTGAGAAAAGGAGGCACAAAGAGATTATAAAACGTTCCTAAGATCATACAACAGGAAGCAGTGGAGCTAGGATGGAAATCCGGGTCTGATTTAAACTATCCTGCATGATGTCTAAATCAGAAGTCAGGAGAGTGGAGATAAATTTACCCAAATGTTAAATTCAGTCACTTCAGAAAATGTCAGTGGTATCTCTGGTTATGAATTATTATGGAGTATTATGAATTATTCAGTCACATAGAAACAAGTAAGAATATTTTATGTTTCCAGCTCTGCATGGCCCCTAAGCTATACTTTATCCACACACCTCCCCACAGAGCCTCCCCTCACCACACGCCACCACATAAATATATAGGTTCATGTGTGCATATGAGTGTGTGAACATGCACACAGTTCTAGATGAAGAATATCTTACCTACCATACATCTATCTTAAACCACATAATGATTTTTTGTAAATTGACCCTTATATAATAAGATTAATGTGCTTGAAATTGGAGTTTTATCAAGATAATGGTACTTTTGATTTCATTTCTAAGAAATACCTACAGAGATAGCCACACATATACAAAGCCACTGCCTAAAACTATTTGACCCACTTTCTTAGTTCCAAAAATTTTTTTCTCTCATTATTTTTGCTTAAGGTAGCAATAGAGGAGAATCAAAAATATATTCAATTTGATAAAAATCAGTTAAACAGGATACTGAGCTAAACTCTGAGTGACCCTTATTTTTATTCCTGGTTCATCAATTTTGAAAGCAGTCTCCATAGTCTGTAGTAGTGTTGTAAAACTGAAAAACTGTGGGCAAAAAAAAGTGTATAAATGTCTAGTCATTAGCTTAAGCAACTAACTTAGCTAATAGAGTGCATATTTTCATTATATTCTGGTAGTAATTGCTCAGTTAACCTAACATATTCTCATTTAAGTAATTTCAAATTTGACTCAAGAAAAATAAATAATATGTGGAATTTTAATGGAATGATAAATGTAGTTTCCCTTAGGCAAATGTATGAGTAATTAATAGAGAATTACATACCCAAATATTGGTTGGAAATGGATTGAAGAAATAATACACAGGGCTTCCCTGGTGGCGCAGTGGTTGAGAGTCCACCTGCCGATGCAGGGGACACGGGTTCGTGCCCCGGTCTGGGAGGATCCCACGTGCCGCGGAGCGGCTGAGCCCGTGAGCCATGGCCGCTGAGCCTGCGCGTCCGGAGCCTGTGCTCCGCAACGGGAGAGGCCACAACAGTGAGAGGCCCACGTACAGCAAAAAAAAAAAAAGAAATAATACACATATATATAGAAATAGATATATAAGTTAAAGCATATAAATTTTTAAAAAACTGAATATTTGTCAAATCTCTGGAGGAAAATGCTTCCTAAGTTTAAAATCTTATAAAATAAATAAACATGCAAAAATATCATAAAATTAAAGTTGGGGAATTTCACTTTCAAAATCAGTGTACTAGATAATTTGGACCAGCCTCCTACTAAGAACTAGGAAAGCTGAATAGAATACAAAACATATACTCAAAAGCATGAAAAAGCTAAAAAATAGTAAAGAATTGGCTGCCCAGCATCTAGGGAAATAGTGAAATTGAGCGACGCAAGCCTGTCATTTGAGACTACTTTTGCCTTTACTGATGCAGCTGAAAGGCTGAGTGGCACCTTTGAAAGCTTCATAAGGTTAGGGAGCAAAAGTTCAAGTACAATAGCTGAGCATGAAGGTCCTGATAAAACACCTCCCTTTAAGTAGGAATCCTGAAGGGCTGTACCCTAATAATCAGGAAGAGCCAGGGGTAGACAACAGTTGGCAGACAATACAGACCAGCTTGGTTGGCATCATTCATGTAACTCAGAAAATCTTATTTCTTGAAGTTGAATTGAAAAATATCTGAAATTGCTATTGAACTGAGACTAGAAGAATCAGATGAAACATTTCTCTTGTATGAAGAAAATATTACCCTAGGATTCAAATGATTTCTACAAACAGGTTTCTAAATGCCATATCAAGAGTACCATCAATGAAGATACACCATGAATGAGGAGATACATGAGGCAAGAAAGCACCATGAATGACAAACAGTGAAAGCAACAGCCAGTAGAAACAGGTCTACAGGGGCTCCATAAATTAGAATTATCAGGCAGACTTTAAAGTGACTGTATTCAAGAACTAAGAAAAATGGCAGCAAAAGATTTAAAACTATAAAACATTACATAGCCAATGTGAAAAAGAACCAAATGGGAGCTCCATAACCAAAACATATAATAACAGAAATTAAGAACTCAGTGTTTTAAAAGGCTGACCCTCCTGCAAGTAAGAAGAAATCTTCTCCTGCCAGACTGCCTTGGGCTGGGACATCAATTTTTTTCCTGCCTTAAGACTTTAACTGAAACTTTGATATTTCTTGGGCCTCTAGCCTGCTGGCATTTGGACTGGAACTACAGCATTAGCTGTCCTGGGTCTCCAGCATGCTGACTGCGGGTCTTGGGATTTGTCAGCCTCTGTAATTGTGTAAGCCAAGTCCTTATAATAAATAATAGACAGATATGTAGATAAAAGAACTCAGTGTTTGGTTTCAACGGGAGAGGCCACAACAGTGAGAGGCCCGCGTACCGCAAAAAAAAAAAAAGATTGCTGATCACAGATCACCATAAAAATATAATGAAAAAAGTTTAAATATTGCAAGAACTAGCAACTGAGCAAATACTGTTGGAAAAATAGCTTGACACAGGGTTGCCACAAACCTTCAATTTGTAAAAACACAGTATCTGCGAAGTGCAATAAAACAAGGTATGGCTGTACAGTACCCAAAGAAAAATACTCTCTTCAAAGGAACGACAGATCTGATAGCCATCTTATGAGAAATGATGGAAGCCAGAAGACATGTACAAAAGAGAAAGTAACTGCAAAACTAGAACTCTATACTCAGCAAAAATATCTTTCAAGAATGAATTTGAAATAAAGATATTTACAGACACACAAAACCAGAAAATTTGTTACCAGGAGACCCACGTTAAAGGAAATTCTAAAAATGTTAGTTGAGAAGTAAACAAATGATCCCAGATGAAAACTGGAAGCTACAAGAAGGAATGGAGACCAAAAGGTAAAGTAAGTATGTGGGTAAAAAAAAGTAAGTATGTGGCCTCTCACCGTTGAGGCCTCTCCCGCTGCGGAGCATAGGCTCTGGACGCGCAGGCTCAGCGGCCATGGCTCACGGACCCAGCCGCTCCTCAGCTTGTGGGATCTTCCCGGACCGGGGCACGAACCTGTGTCCCCTGCATCGGCAGGCGGACTTTCAACCACTGCGCCACCAGGGAAGCCCCTACTGGGTCCATATTAAACTTATAATTTATGCAGTATTGGTATTTTTACAATAATGTCTTTCTCGCTAAGAACAAGATATGTATCATTACATTTGGTCAAATTGTCTTGGGCCCTCAGAAGCAATTTAAAGTTATTTTCACATAGATTTTACAAAGTTTGGTAAGGTTTATTTATAGATATTTTATATTGCTGGTTGTTATTGTAAGCGCAATCCTTCCATTAAGTTTTGTGGTTTTTATATGTTACACAACTATTGCTTTTTGCATATTAATATTGTAGTCAGCTACTTTAAAAAGTTCTTACCTATTGCTTCCATTATTTTATCATCTGATTATTTGGAGTTTCTATATATATATATATAGTTGCTATGGACTGAACTGTATTCCCCACAAATCCATATGTTGAAACCCTTACTGCCAATGTGATGATATTTGGAGATGGGGCCTTTGGGAGGTAATTAGGTTTAGATGAGTTCATGAGAGTGGGACCCTCATGATGAGATTAGTGCTCTTATAAAAAAAAAAGACATCGGAGAGTTTCCTTACTCTCTCCACCATGTGAGTACACAGCAAGAAGGTGGCCATCTGCAAGCCAAGAAGAGAGTTCTCACCAGAACTCTACCGTGCTGGCACCCTGATCTCCGACTTTTAGCCTCCAGAACCATGAGAAAATTAATTTATGTTGTTTAAGCCACCCAATCTGTGGTATTTTGTTATGGCAGCCTGGGCCGACAAAGGCAACAGTCAAATCTTCTGCAAATAATTGTCATTTGCTTCTTTCCTTCCCATTTTTATATTTCATCTTCTTCCTATTTAATTGCATTAGCAAGTACTCCCAGAAAAATATTAAATAATAATGAAGATAGAATGGCCCTAATATTTCACCATTAAACATTCTGTTTAAGGCTTAGTTTTCAGGTTCTGTATGATGTAACATAATATTAATAACAATAACTAATAATTATTGAATGCTTAGTGTGTTCTGTGCCCTTCATATATAGTGATTGAAGTAATCCTCACATTAACTCTCTGAGGAGGTTCTATTTTCTCCATTTTACAGATTAAGAAACTGAGACACAGAGAGGTCATGCAAAATGTCCAAGGTCACACATTCTCCTCCTATAACTAGCCTTGCATTAACCATTACATTATAGTTATTGTTTCATGTAATTATCAGGCAGACTTTAAAGTGACTGTATTCAAGAACTAAGAAAAATGGCAGCAAAAGATTTAAAACTATAAAACATTACATAGCCAATGTGAAAAAGAACCAAATGGGAGCTCCATAACCAAAACATATAATAACAGAAATTAAGAACTCAGTGTTTTAAAAGGCTGACCCTCCTGCAAGTAAGAAGAAATCTTCTCCTGCCAGACTGCCTTGGGCTGGGACATCAATTTTTTTCCTGCCTTAAGACTTTAACTGAAACTTTGATATTTCTTGGGCCTCTAGCCTGCTGGCATTTGGACTGGAACTACAGCATTAGCTGTCCTGGGTCTCCAGCATGCTGACTGCGGGTCTTGGGATTTGTCAGCCTCTGTAATTGTGTAAGCCAAGTCCTTATAATAAATAATAGACAGATATGTAGATAAAAGAACTCAGTGTTTGGTTTCAACGGGAGAGGCCACAACAGTGAGAGGCCCGCGTACCGCAAAAAAAAAAAAAGATTGCTGATCACAGATCACCATAAAAATATAATGAAAAAAGTTTAAATATTGCAAGAACTAGCAACTGAGCAAATACTGTTGGAAAAATAGCTTGACACAGGGTTGCCACAAACCTTCAATTTGTAAAAACACAGTATCTGCGAAGTGCAATAAAACAAGGTATGGCTGTACAGTACCCAAAGAAAAATACTCTCTTCAAAGGAACGACAGATCTGATAGCCATCTTATGAGAAATGATGGAAGCCAGAAGACATGTACAAAAGAGAAAGTAACTGCAAAACTAGAACTCTATACTCAGCAAAAATATCTTTCAAGAATGAATTTGAAATAAAGATATTTACAGACACACAAAACCAGAAAATTTGTTACCAGGAGACCCACGTTAAAGGAAATTCTAAAAATGTTAGTTGAGAAGTAAACAAATGATCCCAGATGAAAACTGGAAGCTACAAGAAGGAATGGAGACCAAAAGGTAAAGTAAGTATGTGGGTAAAAAAAAGTAAGTATGTGGCCTCTCACCGTTGAGGCCTCTCCCGCTGCGGAGCATAGGCTCTGGACGCGCAGGCTCAGCGGCCATGGCTCACGGACCCAGCCGCTCCTCAGCTTGTGGGATCTTCCCGGACCGGGGCACGAACCTGTGTCCCCTGCATCGGCAGGCGGACTTTCAACCACTGCGCCACCAGGGAAGCCCCTACTGGGTCCATATTAAACTTATAATTTATGCAGTATTGGTATTTTTACAATAATGTCTTTCTCGCTAAGAAGATATGTATCATTACATTTGGTCAAATTGTCTTGGGCCCTCAGAAGCAATTTAAAGTTATTTTCACATAGATTTTACAAAGTTTGGTAAGGTTTATTTATAGATATTTTATATTGCTGGTTGTTATTGTAAGCGCAATCCTTCCATTAAGTTTTGTGGTTTTTATATGTTACACAACTATTGCTTTTTGCATATTAATATTGTAGTCAGCTACTTTAAAAAGTTCTTACCTATTGCTTCCATTATTTTATCATCTGATTATTTGGAGTTTCTATATATATATATAGTTGCTATGGGCTGAACTGTATTCCCACAAATCCATATGTTGAAACCCTTACTGCCAATGTGATGGTATTTGGAGATGGGGCCTTTGGGAGGTAATTAGGTTTAGATGAGTTCATGAGAGTGGGACCCTCATGATGAGATTAGTGCTCTTATAAAAAAAAAAGACATCGGAGAGTTTCCTTACTCTCTCCACCATGTGAGTACACAGCAAGAAGGTGGCCATCTGCAAGCCAAGAAGAGAGTTCTCACCAGAACTCTACCGTGCTGGCACCCTGATCTCCGACTTTTAGCCTCCAGAACCATGAGAAAATTAATTTATGTTGTTTAAGCCACCCAATCTGTGGTATTTTGTTATGGCAGCCTGGGCCGACAAAGGCAACAGTCAAATCTTCTGCAAATAATTGTCATTTGCTTCTTTCCTTCCCATTTTTATATTTCATCTTCTTCCTATTTAATTGCATTAGCAAGTACTCCCAGAAAAATATTAAATAATAATGAAGATAGAATGGCCCTAATATTTCACCATTAAACATTCTGTTTAAGGCTTAGTTTTCAGGTTCTGTATGATGTAACATAATATTAATAACAATAACTAATAATTATTGAATGCTTAGTGTGTTCTGTGCCCTTCATATATAGTGATTGAAGTAATCCTCACATTAACTCTCTGAGGAGGTTCTATTTTCTCCATTTTACAGATTAAGAAACTGAGACACAGAGAGGTCATGCAAAATGTCCAAGGTCACACATTCTCCTCCTATAACTAGCCTTGCATTAACCATTACATTATAGTTATTGTTTCATGTATCAGTTTCCTCACTATTCTGTACTTCTGGAGGGTCAGAGCTCTTAAGGCAAAGCCTAGAATATTATACATTAAGCATTCAGTAAATGCTTGCTTGGGGAAGAAATGAAACAGCTGGTTTCTGAAAAAACAATAAATTCTGTGTGGGATATGACAAAACTGAGTGGCCTGCAGAAATTCTGGGGCAATGTCCTATAGACAGTTGAGTAAATACATCTTGAGCTGGGGAAACATCTTGGCTAAAGCTAAGATTTGGAGTCACGAATTCCAGTTTATTAATTTGCTCACGCTTCCCAACATTAATTTTACATTTCATTTTTAAGGATATAGAAATGCTAGTCAATAGAGAATGGCATTGAATAGGGGCTTTGAAGTCATGAGAATGGTTGAAAGTACACATGGGGCACATGTAAAGTAAGCAGAAAGGGTAAGGAAGGGGCATGTGGTATTTCCTGCCAGTGCTGAGGATATGGCTAAGCAATGTGCTAGGAAACAAGCAGTGTAATTTTGTGCGCACACATTTTCTTAATAGATTTTCTCAAGAAAAACTTGATATTTTTTTAAATTCTTCTGGTCTGAACCAGAATAAATTGTCTGGAAAAGAAACTCTTTCTCAGCTCCACAGGTACACCTTATCTTATTCTTCCTTTCAGTGATCCTTATTGTTTCTCCCACTGTTGATATTACTTAAGCTACAGCAAATGCACTTAACCTATTGCTTTATTTCCTACTGCATTATCTAAAATTGCCCACAGTGTCTTTAGTATTCATTCGTTGACACAGGGAACCAATTCATATCTTAAAACCACTGAGTCATCAAAATAAATTAAAACATGAGAAACCCTGGCATGCAATAGAGTTGCATGCTCACTGATGGGACCAATTTTAATGAGAGCAAACAGTGCAAGGTACAAGCCAGATGTTAGGGGCTGGAGAGTCAAGGGGAGTAAAGATAGAAGGAACCAGGCAAGATGACAAAGTAAACTGGCAGAAACATGGCTCCAGGGTCCTGTATCAGCTTCTGTTTCTCCCAACACTAAATTCCAGCACTGTGGCCTCCCCAGAATTCCCAGCAAACATGTTTGTCCAGAGCTGTGTTTAAACACAGAATAGCATTAAGAGAATTCCAAGGTAAAATCTAGGATTAAAAAGAAAACTATAACGACCGCCTTCTATATTTATATCTGTAATGCCATTTTGTTTGTTTGGTGGGTTTTAGTGTGTGTGTGTGGGGTGGAGGGAATGATTTGGGGGGTTTTTTGCAGAAAATAACGGAAGCCCCAATTAAGACTAGGTTAAGCAATAAGAAATTTTCTATGTTACGTAAGGGCAAGTCTAGAGATTGATTCAGCAGCCTGGTGGTGTTAACAAGGGTACAAGCTCTTTCCATTTTTCTGCTCTGCTGGCCTTGCTTTTCCCTTCTCTCCAAAGCTACTCCACCTTGTGGTCATGGATGGCAGGGGGCAGGAACGGAAAGGGACTTCCTTAATCACATACTGCAGGAGGGAAAGAAAATATCTCCCCTAGTTAGAGAACATAAGATACTCATTCTGTTGAATTGGGCAAACCTGAGATGCACATACCAACAAAAGCCATTAGGTGTGTTCTAGGTGCTCATTCCTCCTTAGGCAAATCAAGATCCAGTCCTAGGGTTTCAGATGAGAAATATACATGAAAAAGAGGGATTTTACTTTGGAGGTGGGGGGGGGTGGGAGAGATGAAAGGGAAAAATTGAAGCTAAATAGGAAACAGATCAGGTCCTCTACATCCCATCAGAAAATCTGACGTAACAATAATAGGCACAGAGTTTGCTATGTTTTCCAATCCAGTATATTCTGTCATTTCATTGCTATCTAAAGTACTTTAATTGTACATTAAAATATCATCGTTTATTGTAATATTTTTATGAAAATACTGACTTTAATGTAGAGTTGAGTATGATTGCATTGCATCATATTCATAGAACCATTTTGACCAGGAAAAAAAAGTACTACTAATTTCTAATAAGGCTCAATGTGAGATTCAACAGAGATCCAGCAAACAAATAACGTGAGATACACACGCACTTTTGTATTATGGAAGGTAGAAAGATAGAAAATCTTTTAAATCATAATTATTTTCTGAGACAATCAATGGCATGTTTTGTTTATTTAAATATTTCTTGTAGCACCTATACCCTTTATCAGTAGTTTTCACAGTGATGTTAACACAGGAACATTTTTTGAAATGAAAGCTTGCGTGAAATGCTAGTATATAAGACAAGTAAAAAGCGGAATTGTTCTGATTGAAGTAGAAGTTCCACCTATCTTGTCTGTTTTTTGTTTTGTCACCACCTCTCACCATGGTGGGAATCGGTGCAGTGGGGCGGGGGCTGGGGGGTGGGATCTGGTCTGTGAAGCAGCTTGAAAACAATTGCTCTATATTATTGTCAATTATCATGGAAGGAGAAAAAAGTAGAGGGCTCTTGGTATTAAAATGACACTGCCAATAATGAATTTTTCTATGAAGACTCAGCTTCACATCCTTCCTAACATTAATTTTACATTTATTATGAAAGATGTAGAAATGCCTGTCAATAGAGAATTCCATGTAATAGAACGTCATATTATTATCAAGAGGATGCTGCACTGTGAACCAAATATAACATAATAAACCATGTTCATGTTCATGATAAAGAAATACGAATAAACTAAGTGTTGAAAAGGAGTGATTCTTTTGCAAATGCATTATTATACACTTTTTTGTATGTAAGGTTATTTTCTTTTTTATCTTATCAATTATGTACTGTAGATCAATTTCATTCTGGTTTAATTATGGTTTTGCTCACACACTTGCTATTACCAAATCAATACAACAGAGTATAATGCATTATAAGCAAATATGCTATTGTGTGATTAGTGCTATAGGAAATTTCAAATAAGCCATTTGTTGGAATCACCATAACTCTTCTTTAACATGATAAAGAATTTAGTTTATCCTCGTGTTTGGGTGTTTTGTGTGGGAGCTGGGATGGCCTTTCAGATTTGTCATGATTTAAAGAGAACAGGTCAAGACGTTACCCACCCCACATCCTAACTTCCCCACAGCTGGGGTAGTGAGTATCTCGGTCCTGCAGGGATGGGTGATGCATCACAGAATGAACTTCTGACTCCAGCTTTTACCTCTGAAAATTGATCATTAAAAATAAATAATTAGGCATTCTTCCTGCTTTTTTGAAATGGACCCGCAGAATAACCACACAGCATTAATGGATGAGGGGAGGTTCTCTGTAAAGAAGAATCCCAGCTAACAAATGTAAAAGGGATAGAATCAACATTTTGTAACCCTGAACTAAAAAATTATTTCAGACAACAGTCATCAATAGACGCCAAAATTATTAGGGGATATGCTGAAGGAAAACTATAGTGAAAGGATCAGAGTGCCATCCCCTGAAAGTCATGAGTTAATCTTACTATCACAAAAGTGGCATATTATGGGCAAATGAAGTATACATGCCATGTATGAAGTATTTTGGTCCAAAAAAAATTGGAATCTGACTTTAGATCTAACTTTAAGTCTACACAATAACAGAAACAGGACTTCCCTGGTGGTGCAGTGGTTAAGAATCCACCTGCCAATGCAGGGGACACGGGGTCGAGCCCTGGTCCGGGAAGATCCCACCTGCCGTGGAGCAACTAAGCCCGTGCGCCACAACTACTGAGCCTGCGCTCTAGAGCCCGCGTGCCACAACTACTGCGCCCGTGTGCCACAGCTACTGAAGCCCGCGCGCCTAGAGCCCGTGCTCCACAACAAGAGAAGCCACCACAATGAGAAGCCCGCGCACCACAACAAAGAGTAGCCCCCGCTCACTGCAACTAGAGGAAGCCAGTGAGCAGCAACGAAGACCCAACGCAGGCAAAAATAAATAATAGAAACAAGTTAAACTGCACCACGAAGAAGCAACAGTCAAATCCAGGAAATGGGACTTTGTAAGGGTCAATGGGATATTTCTTCAATATGCCAATGGCTTGAAAAAAATAAGACCAGTGTCGGGGAGAAGGGGAGAGGAAGGCGTAAGATAAATAATAACCATAAACAACATGCGAACTATCTTGTTTAGATCCTAATTCAAAGAACTGTAAAAAGACATTTTTAAGAAAATCAACGAAAGTTGAATATGTAGTGGGTATTAAATAATTTAGGGAATTATTTATTAACTTTTTTTTTTTTTTTTTGCGGTACGCGGGCCTCTCACTGTTGTGGCCTCTCCCGTTGCGGAGCACGGGCTCTGGACGCGCAGGCTCAGCGGCCATGGCTCAGGGGCCTAGCCGCTCCGCAGCATGTGGGATCTTCCCGGACCGGGGCACGAACCCGTGTCCCCCGCATCGGCAGGCAGACTCAACCACTGCGCCACCAGGGAAGCCCATTTATTAACTTTTAAGTGTAAAATTGCCATTGTGGCAATATTATAAAATGTCCAAACTTTTTTGGAAATTAATGTTAAAATATTGAGAAGTGAAATGACATCACGTTTTGTATTTATTTTAAATTACTCCAGCCAAAAAGAAGAAAAGGTGGGGTAAGGTGGCAGGGATGGGAAAAAGAGATGAAACAAATATAGCTGACTGTTGACAAGCATGAAAGCTGTGTAATTAGTACAGGTGTACACAGGACTATGGGCTCTACTTATTTGTACATTTGGAAATTTTCATGACAGATTTTTAAAGACAAAAAATTTATTTTCCAAGTTTCATGAGGTTTTTCTTTCCCATCTGGAAAATAATGGGAATATTAGAGACTTTAGTTTATAATATGTTTGAGAACATGAATGCAGAATGGTTCAATTATAAATACAACACACATCTCTGAATTTATTCATAATTAAATAAGAAGTATGGGGCAATTTGGAACTTTCATTATATGAAAAGAAAGGAATACTCATTATTCCTCCCCTGATATATATGTTGACTATTCAGTGACACTGTATAAACATAGAGCAAATGATGGAAGAATATACCTCCTTTAATAAAACCCCATTATTCTGCTTGTAAAGAAGGGATTGTATCTCAGACTTCTAGCCCCAAGATGAAACTGTCCAGCATCATTAAAATTGTAACACAAACTTCTTTTTAACTGAAACTCCCATTAAAATATGAAGAGGGAAATTGTACTTTCATAATCCACTTATTTCATATCAATTTCTAAGGATTAATCTGTATATTTGTATTAATTTCTACAAATCTAGGGGCATGGGAAAATTGTAGGCCCGTGCCTACATGGGGCCTACAATATATGTTTGAATTGATTAATATATGTTTGAATACTTTGAATTTTTAGATAGGGTGTCATAGTATTGACTAGAAACATCATTGATAATCACATTTGAGGAGAGAGAGTGGAAGATGGAGAATACTGAGTGTCGTTGGATTCACATATTTGGGCAGAAGGAACACATTAGACTCCCGGCATTATAAGCCTTTAGACAGAATAGGCTCTTTCATTACTAAGGTGTTCACTATAGTGGAGATAATTTGGAATCTTTATATTCTCCTTTACAAACCAAGGGTGCGTAGGCAAACCTTATCACTCTTCTTTTTCTCCGTCTACATTTTAGTGCAGTTTACACTCTTGAAAAAACCGCTAGCTGTCATTTAAAAGAGTACATCTTTTCTCCAGCTCTGGATTTTTGTGATTCTGTCTTCATTATACCACTTGTGATGGACTCATAGTCATAATAAATGAGGTTTTATGGGATAATCCTTAACCATTTTAGGGTTACAGATCCTTTTGAGTGTCTATATCAGTCGGAGTTCTAGTTACAAGCAACAAAAGCCTATTCTGCCCAGTGTAAGTGGAATATTGATTCATTAAAGGGATATTGGGTAATTCACAGAATTTCTGGACATGGTGATGAATTAGCTTTGGGGCTATGCAAGCAGAAACCATATCCAAAATCTTTCTGCAGAATTGGTGCCAGTAAGGACAGCCCTGCAGCCTCTCTGACATCCTCCATGGCGTCAGGACTCACTCTTGGTATGACTGCCACCACCATCAGAGTGTACCCTACATGCCCCCCCACCGTGTTTTCATCTCCAGTTCCGGAACAGTGGTAAAGGGACCAGTGTTCACAACTCCAGCTCTGCATTTGTCTGGTATTTTTAGGTTTAACAATGGGAAATGAACAAGGCTATCATATCCCAGGCCAATGAAGAAAAAAGGATAAATATCTAATACAAAATCTCTAATGAATGTAGATTTCCCCACCCCCAAACACACACACACACACAATTTTACACATTTCTGAAGGTTCTTGAATTTTTGAGACTCATCTGTTGGGCTCCTAGAGAGAAAATGGGTCCTGATGGTGTTGGTGGTTGTCATCATTATTTAAGAAAACAAATCCTGCTACACAATATAAAGCCTATAGAGAATTAGCTCTAATTTTCTTTTTTTTTTTTTCTTGTGGTACGCGGGCCTCTCACTGTTGTGGCCTCTCCCATTGCAGAGCACAGGCTCCGGATGCGCAGGCTCAGCGGCCATGGCTCACGGGCCCAGCCGCTCTGCGGCATGTGGGATCTTCCCGGACCGGGGCACGAACCCGTGTCCCCTGCATCGGCAGGCGGACTCTCAACCACTGTGCCACCAGGGAAGCCCTAGCTCTAATTTTCTAAATGAAATATTTAGACTTATTTATATAACGGTTTGAGTTCTAGATGAGAAGTGTGGATATGGCTGTGTGTTTAAAATGAAAAGAGTTTATGTAAATAAACTCTTTCATTATGAGCTTTATGTCCATAAAATTCCTCAGTTATCATCATGTTAATGAAAGGATATTTTTATTACTACCCATGTAACTGTAATATTAGTCAGGGCCCCATGTGTCCTGTCCTCAGCTGTGAATCATATGTATATGTATATCTATATCTATATGCAGTCCAGCTCTCAGAACTAATTTCAAACGAATTTCAATTTTTTGGTTACATTTCTCAAGAAATATTAAGGATCTAATTTGCAATTCATGACAATACTTGTTAAAATCTCTTCTCCTTACCTTCCTTCCCTCAGTCTCTCATATCCTCTAGAGTCTCTGGAGTTGTGCTGTCTCATAAAATAGCCACTAACCACACATAACTATTTAAGTTTAAATTAATTAAAATTAAATGAAATATAAAAGTTCCTCAGTCACACAATCCACATTCATGTACTAAATAGTCACGTGTAGCTAGTGGCAATGTTGTTGGACATTTCAGGTAGAGAACAATTCCATAGCCACAGAAAGTTGTACTGAACAGTACTGCTCTAGGGCCTCACCTCAACAAACCACCAAACTTTCTGATACCCACCCAAATTGCCATCTGTCACCCCCAGCATCCTCAACTCTTTGAAATGAAATGGCAACACTCTGTTTCAACCCTTTCTCCTTTACTTCCATCTCAGATCACCTCCTTCTCTACTATTCTTTTTTTTTAATTTTACATCACAAATAGATCCAGGGACTGAGCTAACAAAGACAGAAAGCTCTCTAAGAGAGATATAAGCATGGAGTCAGGCAGGAAATATTTACATGTTAAGACGCCTTTTCACAATCACATCAGTATAATAATACTATTATGTACTAAATGTCTTCTGATGTGCTCATCACTTCTAATGCTTATAATAACCCTTCAGAATAAAAATTACATTAAAGTTACATTAAATTTTATTTAAAAAACAAAAACCTGAGGCTTGGAGAACTTAAATCTGTTACCTACAGTGACACAGCTAGTAAGGAGTTAAGGCCAGAGGCAGATACATTATTTCCTAAATGTAAGGCCCACTTTCTCTCTGCTCTACCACACTGAAAAACAGTATCTCTCTGAAGATATAAAAATGGACATTCCCATGGCAACACAAGAAGACAAGGGTAAGATTCCCAAAGAGCTCCCTTAGATACGCTAAATGAGAAGCCTCTGCCACATACATTTTTAAATAAGCTCCTTGAGGAAAGAAAAACCGACTTGATCATATCCTGGCATAGTCTGGCCATGGGCATTTTAAAGATTCAAAATTCACTATGAAAATGACTAAGAAATGTTTTCCATTTTGGACTTCAACAACACTTTCCAGCTCTTCTAGTTTGGCCTTAAAAATAAGTACAAAATGTATAGTCAAATAAGCAGACAGAAAAACGTCAGTTTTACCCTCATTACTGATAGTCTATGCAAAACCATCTGATTTTAATCTCCCCACTTGATTTACCATATGTTTTAAAAATTCATCCAGCCAGTGAGAAATAAATGCAAAAGGAGTATAGTGTTATGTTCTAGGGTTTGCTAGAAATTCAAATGTGGGCGTTACCAGTTTGCTATAAAAATCGAGGTAGGGGGGCCTCCCTGGTGGCGCAATGGTTGAGAGTCCGCCTGCCGATGCAGGGGACATGGGTTCGTGCCCTGGTCCAGGAAGATCCCACATGCCGCGGAGCGGCTGGGCCCGTGAGCCATGGCCGCTGAGCCTGCGCGTCCAGAGCCTGTGCTCCACAACGGGAGAGGCCACAACAGTGAGAGGCCCGCGTACCGGGAAGAAAAAAAAAAAAAAGTTAAGAAAAAATATTTTCCTCTTCTGGAATTTAAGAAGAGCTTGGTTTAGAAAAATGAAATGATACATTTAGAAGAGAAAAGAGGAAGTTGGACCTTGCTAACCTCTCCATTTTCCTTTTCCCGGTTGTTCAGCACATTTCCATTTTGTCAACAGCAAAATTGTTTTTTAGAGTGAAATTGGACCAAATTCCAGCCCAGAGTATTGGTATTTGTCTCTTCCTGGCTTGGGAAGTGTGTGTGTATCTCCAGACAGAATTTCACACACATTATTTAATCAAGCTATACAATGGTTTTGCATGTCAAGTGAATTTGGGGAATTATATTCACTAATGTCTGAGCGCTCTTTACCAGCATCATATGTGGTTTCAAATATTAACAACAGCTGTTGAATGGGAGATACTATAATTTTCAAATACCCTATCTGTTCAGTGAAGAAAGTATAGATTAGGGTTTAATGAATCTTGATAGACTGAATTTATTCTGCTCTTAAATGTGGATTATCATAGAACCAAGATGAGAAAAAGAGATAAACACAATGAGAAGAGACCGCTACAGTGACCTTCAGGGTAGAAGTAAACTTCTTCTCAGTTGTAGTTACATCTGTAGCCCTATCTTTTCTATTTTTTAACCTAACTAATCCTGAAATATTTTCCAACTCTACTGCCCTTGGTTTGCACTTAGCAAAGCATTAAATCCTCAGGATTTGTGAACAAGCTTTCTAATTAGTTCACAAACTACAGAAATGGTTCTAGTAGTGGTCTAGAATTAGAAATAATAGGATGTCACCAAACACCAAACTGAAAGTCCTCAGTTACTTACCCTCACCCCTGTTCCAGGTCCCACTCAAATGTCACCTCCTTTCTTCCCTGACACCTACAGTCAAAGTGGCATCTCCTTTCCCTTCGGGCTGCCATTGCCACATACACCGAGTCTAATGAACTCATGAAGAAAAGGAGTTTATTCCCAGCTAAGAGCATAAGAATTGACTGGAAGGCTAGAGATGGCTCAGCAAAGATCAGCAACTAAGTCAGCCAAAGGGGATAACTATTTTATCAAAAATTTCAATCCTCAAGTCACTCTGGAAGACAGGCTGGTGGGCATGACCTGGTTCACAAGATCACACCGTGGCTAGAGAAATGCAGAGCAACTGGAGTTAGAGCTCCCCAAGACTGCAAGGGAAAGATAACTCCCAAACCAGAATCAGGCACTGTCATGAAAGAAGGGGGAAAGCAAAATGAGCTGCGCCGTTCACTTGGCAACTCGTCAGGCTCTGCCTACCAATGCCCTCTGGTGTTCGTCTTCAAATGTTATTTGAGTTGCGTTTTATTATGTAACTTATGATTAATTTACTTACATTTTATTTTTCCTACTAAATTGTTAGCACCTTAAAGGCAAAAATAACATGTCTTTAAATTACCTACAGTGCTTCATACAAAGGAAGTGCTCAATAAAATTTTATTGATTTAAGACTAAAAGCTATAATTGCTTAAAGGTTTGTTTTACATCACTGTAAAATCACTTTCTAGGTTCTTCAACCATTTACTTTGGAAACCCCCTTAAAAAGCTAGGTTTTTTGATATTTGCAGCTGTTTTTTCTTTCAACAATATTTGGTATTTCCTTGGCAAGAGAAGCTGCTGGAATAGTTGCTGAGTATGAGAAGAATGTGTCGACAAATGAGGAGTTTAGCATTCACATAGGGCTTATTCAAATCTTAAATACTTACTGCACACCCTAAAGATACGAGTTATTGCAAAGTAATGAGACTGTACCCAGTAAAGGATCTGAGCTCCAAGAGTCAAATTATGTCAAACCGCTTTCAATTCTCTGCTGAAAATGCTGCAAATTAGATCAGGTCCTAACCATCTACAGTGAACAAAAGGCTCTGCACAAGTGGCTATCAACCAGAACCCCAGAGGCTCATCTCCCACAGCTGCCCTTCACAGGCACACGCTGGCTGCAAGGCAAGCCATGGAAACGTGATGCCTTCCTTTTCCACTAACTGGCTTTTTCACTCTGGGTATTATTTGCTCCCTTTGGTCTTCAGCTTCCTCTCCTGTAAAATAAAGATGCTGGATCAGAACATCTCTATGGTCCCTCCTGACTCTACTATTCTTTGAATCTATGTCTCTCATCTTTAAATGAGCACCAAAGCATACTTTATACCTAATAATAATGATAATAATAATGTCTAACATTTACTGAGTTCACACTATGACCTAGGCTCACAGTTTTACATAGCTGTTATTGTTATTTACCACAGTCGTATCAGGTGCTACTGATAATTGCCATTTTCTATGTGAAAAAAAATGAACCTAATGTCTGTATATGAGAAACTAGGGTTGTAACTAAGTAGCAACTTATGTAAGATCACAAAACTAAAAAGTTTTTAGGGTAAGGATTTATATCCAATTCCATCTCACTCCAGACCTTGAGTTATCAATTCCTACAGTCTACAGCCTTGAAAATGTCCAGTCACCATACATTCAGCCTTGTTAAATCAACGACGAGTGACGAGAGAGTATTTACCTAAACTACTGACTGGAGACTGTTTCAGAGCATTGAGCCTAGATTAACCAAATATCCACAACTATTTTAATACCAGAACACGGATGCTTTTTTTTTGCAGCAGTACTACATTATCATTTCCTCATCATAATTCCTCCACTCATCATTGCCGTGCTCAAATGCATGCTGTGAAAGAAGAGTAGGTGAGAAACCATCACTCGGCCCACCATCATCTGTGGAATGTCTATTTCCATGGGTCGTAACTGTCTGGAGTGCAGCAGGAGACTTCAATCTCAGTCATTTAAAGGAGTGGTTGGTCAGACTCATAGATACAGAAAACAAACTCTTGGTTACCAGTGGAGAGAGGGAAGGTAAGAGGGGCAAGATAGGTGTAGCGGATTAAGAGGTTCAAACTGTTAAGTATAAAATAAATAAGCTACGATGATATATTGTACAACACAGGGAGTATAACCTTTAAAATTTGTGAATCACTGTGTTGTATACCTGTAACTTATATAATATTGTACATCAACTATACTTCAATTTAAAAAAGATCAAAAAGTGAGGGACTTCCCTGGTGGTCCAGCAGTTGACTCCACGCTCCCAATGCAGGGGGCCTGGGTTGGATCCCTGGTCAGGGAACTGGATCCTTCATTCCACAAGTAAAGATTCCGCATGCTGCAACTAAAAAAGACCCTGCACACAGCAACAAAGATCCTTAGTTGTGCCACAGCTAAGACCCACTGCAGCCAAATAAATAAGTATTTTTTAAAAATAATAAAAAATATAAAAAATCAAAACGAGGGGCTTCCCTGGTGGCACAGTGGTTGAGAGTCCGCCTGCCGATGCAGGGGACACGGGTTCGTGCCCCGGTCCGGGAAAATGCCACATACCGTGGAGCGGCTGGGCCCGTGAGCCATGGCCGCTGAGCCTGCGCGTCCGGAGCCTGTGCTCTGCAACGGGAGAGGCCACAACAGTGAGAGGCCCGCGTACTGCAAAAAAAAAAAAAAATCAAAACGAGAAAAAACAGTGGTTGGTTTTTACAGGTGATTCTCTGGAAGGAATGATCAAATCTGTGTTTGATTATTCTATTGCCTGAGGCAAAAACCTTACCTGAAACAAAATTGTACAAACGTAAGTTTATTTCTGTCACCCTCATTTTCTCCATGCTGCCCAGGCTACCCTTTATCAATAGTGCTGCTTGTCTCTCCTCAGGCGTTATACCCTCATCCTCTCTCCTTTTCAAAACCTGTTCTTGGAAACTATTGAGACACATAATATTCCAAAGTATTTAAGAGTGACAGCAATTAAAAGGTATGAGTGCTGAGACCAACTGTCTTAACATGGCTTAATTAAGAATATACATCAGCTGAGGCCCCCGGACCGGCTTCCGCGGTCGCCATGACGGCGGCCGTGTTCTTCGCTGCGCCTTCGTTACCTTTGCGCCTGCGCTCGCCCTCTGCATTTTCACCATCGCCACCGCCATTGCGCATCATCTTCCCCGTCATTGGAGCTTCCTTCAGGTTGGTGTCTCTACTGCTTTACTCCCTTGTTTGGTTCATGGTAGCAGCCATTGCTGACGACAAAGATGGACCAATACAGAAATATCTGCTGATCTTTGGAGTGTTAGACTCAGTCCTTATCCAAGAAATGTGCCGTTTTGCATATTATAATTTTTTTTTTTTAAAGCCCGTGTGGGCTTGAAGAGTATAAACCCAGGGGAGACAGCACCTTCTGTGTGATTAATGGCTTATGTTTCTGGTTTGGGCTTTGGAATCATGAGTGGGGTATTTCCCTTTGTAAATACCCTGTCTGACTCTTTGGGTCCGGGCACGGTGGACATTCATGGAGACTCTCCCCAGTGCTTCCTGAATTCAGCTTCCATGACGCTGGTGATCATATTGCTGCTCGTGTTCTGGGGCACTGTGTGTTTGGATGCCTGTGAGAAGAAAAAGTGGTACGCCCTTCTTGTAGTTCTTCTCCCCTATCTGCTGGTGTCAGCCCTGAGCTTCATAAATCCTTGTTATGAATTAAAGCTGGTGTCGGCATACATCATCCTGGTGCTCATGGGCGTCTGGACATTCTTCGTTTCTGCCGGAGCCTGAAACTCTGCCTCCTCTGCCAAGACTAGGACTCCGTCCTCTTCAAGCAGCACTCCAGCTAACCTCCAGGGACCGGCGCTCCTGAAACAGTAAGCTGAGCCTTTAGAAGAAGCGCAACTGTGTCTTCTTCTAAAGGTACATTTTCCTGGTGAAATTTAGAATAAACAGTACTATCTAGATACGATATGGCTTTCATGCAACGGCTTTCTGAAAGGGATACATCAGTGGTGTGCAGCCTGGCTGCAAGTTGGAATCACCTGGGAAAACATAAAGACTAATGTTCTGGGCTCCACCCTCCAGATTTAATTGGTCTGGGCATTTGGTAATTTTTTAAAGCTTCTTAGATAAAACTCCGATGTGCAGCCAGGTTGAGAACTGTCCACGTCCAAATAGGAACTTTCTGAGAACGCCATAAGTAAATAAGAATGAGATGTTTAGCTATCTCCTAACTCAGTTTGTGTTGAGCCAAGTGACTATCTGAATGTCAAATAGAAGTCCTAGTTGGCCCTCGTCTTTTTAAGTTCTGAAGTCACAAAAGGCTAAAGGGCTATCATCTCTGAACTGTTTTCTTGTACTTCACTAGTACTGTTTTATGAGAACTTGGTAGGCTGTGCTTCTAACTACATCTTCTGTAAGTCTTTCCTGGGTCTGCCCCAAAGCAGTGTTTACCCACTGAGTGCTAGTTGCATCTCTGAGCAGCTCTGCAGGTTGCTGAGTGATGTACCCTGGGACAGGCTTCACTGCAGCTGGTGGAAGTTTACTGAAAGCAGGAGGAAAGCAAGCCACTAGGGTGGTGTTGCCACTTTGAGTTTGCTCCTGTAATACTGACTAGCGCTTCCGCCCAAATAGTATAGTGGAAAATTGAAAATACGTCTTAAACTGCCATGTTCATGCTTTTACATAATCCATGTAAACTTTAGGTCCAGTAAATGTCTCTGGGTTTTGGTAGCAGATAAAGCATTCACTTTATAGGAATATCTAAGATGTTTTTTCATCCTCCAGACAACCCTTTTGGTTTCCTTTATAAAGGGGAATTGTGCCTTTTCTAATTAGAAATTGTTCCAAGTTGATGGTTTTTAGGGAGCTGATGGTGTGAAATGGAAATTCCCTACACGTTAAAGTGAGAACTTCAGTGAATCGCATATGTGCAGTAGAACAGCCCAAAGAAATAGAAGCAGCAATGAAAGTGCTCGCCAGTGACATGAGGGGTGGAAGAAATTTGACAATACTGTGGTGGGGAAGAATAATGGACATGTTTAAAATGGATGTGGCTGGTATTTGGGGCTAGACTCACATCTTTCCATGGACCAGAACCTTTCAGGCAAACTAGACCTTTATCAATGAAATCCCCTCTCATGTTTAAATTATTTGAATTTCTCAATCTAGGGGTTCAGGAGGAGTAGGGTTTCTAGCAAGACTGTAAACAGTCCCATAAGCAATTATAGTTATTCCCCTAAAGTTTATTTCAGCACTAATACCAATGCTACCTCTGGGGTATGCAATTTTCCACTTTTACACAAGATTTTCTTTAGACTAGGTGAGTCATACAAGCGTCAAGGACATGGAGACTGAACAGTAAATTTACTTTGTAGAGCTGAGGGGAACAAGATACCCACTGAACTGGGGTTCATTCCTATTGGAGCGAGGTGTTGTTTAATAAACAGAATAAGAAAAATGTGGAGTTGGTTTATTACTGTTGACTTACAAATCTCTTAAGTGGATAGTCTGATAAAATATTTGTGGATCTGCAAAGTCTAGAAAAATCTGAGAATATTAATATTACTCCTGCTTGAGCTCTGAGGATGTCCTTGGTGCATTAGTAGTTTAATATTAAGTAAAGAATCTGGGATATTGGGAAATCTCATTTATAAAAACATCTTGGGCAAGAAGAAAATTTTCTTTGCTGGTGAGACTATTGTCTTAGTTCCAGAAATTATTTGATAATCCTTGATTACCTGGGAATAGAGAAACTTTGTAATCCTTTTATCCCTCGCGAGCGTGGCCGTAGTCAGCTTAGGCACTATTGTTGCAAACAGTCTTGCTTTGCCTATGCCAAGGAAGCCCGGGGGAGAGTAGTCTACCTCTGTTGCTGTGGATATATTGAGATGTGCTTTTTTAATTTTATTTTTGGCATTTGTTATCTGTGGTGAGCTTTCCGTGCCCTGATGCTGTTTGGAGAGGAGGTGGTGGTGGTAATCTTGTATGTTCTCCCCTACACAGGGCTTTCTCAGTTTGGAGGGAAATGTGGCTATATTCCAAGCTGACCTTGGAATGTGAATGTCGTTGCAGCCCTTGACTATGTTGCCACGGGAATAACAGAGATTG
Source organism: Neophocaena asiaeorientalis asiaeorientalis (assembly GCF_003031525.2). NCBI lineage: Eukaryota > Metazoa > Chordata > Mammalia > Artiodactyla > Phocoenidae > Neophocaena > Neophocaena asiaeorientalis. The sequence continues at coordinate 13,063,252 of NW_020175528.1, forward strand.
ATTTTGGACCCCTAATAAATTTGTATTTTAACCCATTTGAATTAGTGGTTGTAACTGGAGAAGTTTGTTACCCTTGATCCTGGCCTGCCTGACTGGCAATTTAGTAGTAGCAGCCTTTTTTAGAGCATCTTCATGAAAACATGGCTAAAAGGAATAAATGGTATTTGCAGACTGTATAGAAAGTGGCTTTTGCTCCCAATGTTTTATTTTTGTTCTCAAGCACATTTCAGTATTTGCTCAGAGTGGAAGATACACATCAAAAGTGCTAGGTGTTCTTATCCGTAGAGTTGGTGCGGTACAAGCAGTCATGATAGAATCTGCCTTCTACCTGGTATTCTTCCCACTTGCCTCAAACTAGCCCCAAGACAGGGACTGGCAGTTAGAGTGGGCCTGATGGCTCCAGGGAAACCAGGGCTCCACCATTCCTAACTCCAGGTAGACAAAGAAGATGTCACAACAAAACTATTTTAAAGTTCTTTGCTTAGTGCACTTTGTTTATGATTGCAATGTTTATATTTCTCATTTAATAAGAGACTTCATGCCATTAATTTTAGTGTTTAGAGGGGTGGGCACTGTCTTTTTGGACAATATGTAGCATTTCATATAAGTTATACTGTTATGTCGTATATACCTTGCAATATCAGACCTTGCATTCAATACACAATGCAATAAACTCTTTCCAGGCCTGTATTTTTCAGCGAACAATAAAAAGATTGTCACTTAAAAGAAAAAAAGAGGGCTTCCCTGGTGGCGCAGTGGTTGAGAATCTGCCTGCTAATGCAGGGGGCACGGGTTCAAGCCCTGGTCTGGGAAGATCCCGCATGCCACGGAGCAACTAGGCCCGTGAGCCACAACTACTGAGCCTGCGTGTCTGGAGCCTGTGCTCCGCAACAAGAGAGGCCGCGATAGTGAGAGGCCCGCGCACCACGATGAAGAGTGGCCCCCGCTTGCCATAACTAGAGAAAGCCCTCGCATAGAAACAAAGACCCAACACAGCAAAAATAAATTAATTAATTAATAAACTCCTACCCACAACATCTTAAAAAAAAAGATTATAGATCAGCTGTGTCAACATGAATTAGTTGTTTGTTCCAAGAAACTTTGCCTGAGAAAGATAAAGCTATAAACCAATTAAAAAAGAAAAACCTTGGGCTTCCCTGGTGACGCAGTGGTTGAGAGTCCGCCTGCTGATTCAGGGGAGACGGGTTCGAGCCCTGGTCCCCAGGAAGACCCCACGTGCTGCAGAGCAACTAAGCCCGTGCGCCTAGAGCCTCTGCTCTGCAACAAGAGAAGCCACCACAATGAGAAGCCCACGCACTGCAATGAAAAGTAGCCCCCGCTCACCGCAACTAGAGAAAGCCCGCACGTAGCAACAAAGACCCAACACAGCCAAAAATAAATAAATAAATTTATCTTAAAAAAAAAAAAGAAAAGCATTTGTTTAAAAATAAAAGAAAGCTAAAGTCTTCACAATGGGCCACAAGGATGACAAAGTCTATACAACACAACCCCACCCCAGCCCTATTGCCTCAATGACTTCACCCCTACTGCCCTCCTACCAGCTCACTCTACCTCACCATTCCCATATTCTGCTCTTCTCAAACATTCCAAGCATGAGCTTGCCTTACAATCTTTGCTCTTGCTATTTGCTCTGCCCAGACACCAGTATGGTTCACACCCTTGCCTTCTTCAGGTCTTTTTTTAAAATATCACCTTTTCAGTGAGGCCTCCCCTCATCATCCTACTAAACATTTCAGCCTCCATGACAGTAATCCCAAGTTTCCTCCTTAATACCTATCACTTTTTGATTTACAATATACAGTAATTTACTTATTTATTTTGGTTATTGTCTATCTTCTGCTACTAGAACATAAGCTCCTTGAAGGCAGGGATTTTTGTCTTGTTTTGTTCATTGATGTATTCCCAGTTCCTAGAACAGCCAGTATGTAGTAAGCACTCAATTTTTATTGAACGAATTAATGGGCAAACCCCATGTCTGTAGCCTGACCAACTGGTCAGATGATGGTTCTAATCACTGATCTAGAAGTATGAGAGGTGGGGAAGAGAAGCTTATGAACTCAGTATGGGATCATTTGCCCAGTACCACAACTGTAATATTAAAAGCATGATACTTTTACATATGTCAAAACTGTTAGCAAAATTTCAACTTTCTTAGAAAAACAGGAGCCAAACTCCTCTCAGAGAACCACCTACAGAATTACAGAGCTACACTCACTCATGGGGCATGTGCATTGGTTTCCTGCAAGTCAACCAATAACACAGTGAATCAGTATACATCAAGAAGATGCCAGCAACTCTGCCACTGTTCAACATGGCATAGGACATATAGTGATGTGGATACTCGGAATAAATATGTTTGGGGATTCTGTTTGAGGTCTTGTATATCTAGACACAGGATTGGCAAATAATCGTCAGATAATGTTAAGGTAATTTACTCAACTTTTCATCTAACAAAGGTTAACATTTATTGCCCAAATTATAAATCAAATATCAAATAAGAGGTAGACTAATGGAGAATAAAATGGGTTAAATTGCAGAGAAAATGCTAGCAAGGTGCAATTAACTTCTTGGTACCTAAATTTGTTTTCCTTTGTTTCCTTCACAATTTAGAAACCCTAATCAACTCTAAATAGTGTTTTTCAGCCCCGGCTGAGAACAAGTTTTCATAAATCTGTATTTCTCAAACTTTAGCATGCATCAGAATCACCTGGAAGACTTGTTATTGCTGGGCACCAAACCTGGAGTTTCTGATTCAGTAGGTCTTGGATGAACCCCAAAATTTGCATTTCTAACAAGTTTCCAGGTGGTGTAAATGCTTCTAACAAGTTTCCAGGTGGGACCACACTTTGAGAGTCACTGTAAGTCAATAAGACTTTCCTGGACTGATTTGTGACCCATTTGACCATTTCAACTGGGCTCTTTGCTGACTCCAAGCTGAAGTTTGTTGAGTTGAATATATGAATATAGAACCAACAAATGGTATAAAATTAATGCAAATTATTTTTTAAACCTTTTACTTAATTTGGTTTAATTTTGACATTTTTCATCATAAGTCTGTCAGTTTCTTTTTCTTCTCTTTTTTGTAATTTTTGGTTAAAATGGAAGTGAGCATTTACATTTGTATGATGGGATAAATATTTTTCATTGCTGAGCTAAAAGCACAGCACCATGTGCTTTTAGTTTTCTCCCGTATACTAACTTTTTGTTTTCTCCTAAAGTTAGTAATTGCCTCATTTTTAATTTTGCTTAGTTTTCTGTGACCTATCACTAATGTGATAGATCTTTCCAATGCTTCTTGATATTTTCTAAATGATCAGACACATTGGATGATCACATAATACGTTTTTTTTTCTTAGATACCCCACTCCAACTTCCTGCTCTAATCTGACAAGTAGTTTTCTAGGTTGGCTGCATAATTGTTATCCTAGAATATGCGTTGTCATTTTGCCTGTGTTGGATCCACTATTTCCTAATCCCATGTCTTCCTATTTCTTGATTTACTTTCTTACTTTGTTGAAGCATTTACTCCAGTTGCATCATAAGAAAGAAAACAAGGTGAAATAAATTTTGTGAGCTGATGACACATGCCTGAAAAATTGCGTGTTCTTGACTAGATGGGTACAGTATTTTGACTAAAATTTATTTTCATTTCAATTTTTTGAAGATTCTGCTCTATTTATTTTTCTAACTCCATTGTTGCTAGTGCAAATTCAGATGCTATTCCAATTTTCTTTTTCCTTTCTATGTGACTTTTGACTTTTCTCAAACTCTTAGGATCTTCCCTTTCACCAGGTGTTCTGAACTTTCACATTCATGTGCCTTATTGGAGTTTTTCTCATGGGCTGGGCACTGAGTGGGATATTTCAGTTGAGGAACTCACACATTTCAACTTTGAGAAAAATTTTTATATGGTTTATTTGATAATTTCCTATATGTGTCTGCGGAACTCCTATTAAGTATATCTTGAGGGTCTTTTATTACCCTTTAAATCCCTTATTGATTCTTTCCAATTTTCCATCTCTTTGTCTTTTTTTTAAAGATTTATAGGTGTTTTTGCAACTTTATCTTCAAAGCCTTCTGTTGAATTTTTATTTTAATTAAATTTTATTTTATTTTGTATGCAAGTTTATTTTAATTTAATTATTTTAATTAAATATTTATTATATATTTAATTTCAGGGAGCTCTTCCTTTTCTCTTTCAGAGCATCCTCTTATATCTTGAGATCATTAACTACAGCTTCTTGGATGTTCTTTGCTGCTTCATGTATTATTTCTTTTTCATCCAACTTCTTTTTTTTTTCATAGTTTGATTCCTCTCTTTCTTTTCGAAGCTATTTCTCTACATCAGCAGATCTCGAACATTAACCTACATCAGAATCATCTGAAAGGCTTATTAAAACACAAGAGTACAGGGCCTCATCCCCAGAACGTTTGATTCAGTAGGGCTAGGATGGGGCCAGAGAATTTGCATTTCTGACAAATCCCCAGGTGCTGCTGATGCTACTTGTGCAGGGACCACACTTTGAGAACTACTGTTTGAGGTGATATAGGGTTGTAAACCTCACAGAGTAAAAATTACTGATGTGTGTACAGATTAAGGACCTGCTTCTGGGTTCTCTGCTTAGATCCTTCATCAGCAGAACCCCTGATACTGCAGTTTTAACAAAACCGCAGAATTCAGTGCTTTGTGAATTGGGCTCAGAATGGACTCAGTTTGGATGATAGTGATTTTAAATTTTTCAATATATTTTATGCAAATAAAATCAATAACATACAAAAATATGACACCCTTATAATTCCAAATTTTGTGCTTATAAAATAAACAGTTTTCATAGAAAAGAGCAGAGAATGCATTACCAAGAAGTTTCCAGAAAGAGTTCCAGATTTAGGATGTCACTCTGACTTTACTATAATATAAAAGAAGGAGCAAATTGTGTAATACATCCTGATTATTCTTTATTAGCTCTTGAAATCTTCCTGGTGATGAGTGGAAGTTTGAAAACTGAGTTGCAGCCTCCTGAATGATAATGACAGAACAATCTGGAAATTATGTACTACCCACAGAAAAAAAGGGCTCTAAGTGTGTACTTTAAGAGTACCTATCTCATAAAAGATATTATCATTTATAGTTTTCTCTTTTCATTGGCTCTACTTCTCTTGAAAATCCTAAACTCTGCAATGTTCAAAAATAAGACAAACAGCTCTGTCTAGTGGCAGATTTGATCATTGCAGCCAAAGTCAAAAATAGTATTCAATTCAGACCCTTTTTAAAAATTTGTCTACAACTTGGCAAGCAACGTTGACAGGAGGTGGCTATTTTATCCCAACTCAGGAGACACAATGGATAAATACTTAAAGCCATCAGTCATGACATTTCCGTTTGGGACATTTTCAGCAGTTTAAGAGAGACAGGTGCAAAACCCAGCTCAGTTATTTAACTTAAAAGGAAAATGTTTTTATTTGTAAAATTGAAACTTTGAATTTTGTAAAATTCAAAATTGAAACTTTCAATTTTGTAAAATTGAAACTGAAAATTAAAATTTTCAGATAACTTTGTTCAAAACATAAGTATACACCTTAGCCTGTTCTTATCTTCACTCTGCTTTCTTTTTTCCCTTCTCCCCTTTCCTGCCTTTAAGAGGAATCTGGAATTGAACTGTAAGTCAGAATCTTGTCTTTCCTCATATGGCAGAGATGAGCTGCCCCGCAGGACCTGGGGTGTCCTGCCTTTGACAGCTGTTTCCACAGAGCACTGTAGAATGTGAATAGGATACCATGTGGAAAAATGAAGAATAGCAGCTATTTGCTCCTGATTAAAGCATTTAGAAAACAGTCGTCCTTTTCTTGCAAGCACTGGTACATTGAGACAGAACCTTACTATTTTCCATACATTTCCACTTCCAAAAATAATGTGAGATATCTTAGAATAAATTTAAAAGGATAAGTAAAATCAAGTTTTTTTAAAAAAGGAGATGAGGAATCCAACAGTGGATGAACACTGGGCCCATGGTATGTCTGGGCATAGGATAGAGGTGAAATTTGCTGAATTGAATTAAAATTTATTGGACATGGAGGATAAGAATTTGGTTGATTTTTAATACATAACAGTTACAAGATATTAAGCATATGGCTGTACCCCCAAAGTGAAATGATCAAACGTTAAAATAACACGTGTTTGCTAAAGATAATCTTCAAGTGTAATTAATATTGAAGAAATCAGGGGGGTGGAGTCAAGATGGCAGACTAGGAGGGCGTGGAATTCGCATCTCCGCACAAATAGGGCACCTACCAGGCACCAGTGGGGGATCACAGACACCTAAGGGGACAGGAAGAACCCCCAGTGACCAGGTAGGACGGGGGGTGTGGGAGGAGTGAAGGGGGAGAAGTAGAGGCGGGACAGGACTGGCGCCCCTGAGGGGCGGCTGGGGGAGGGGAAGGGATCCCATGCCCGAAGGGAGAAACTGGGGAGCCATCGGGAGGGCAGAGGATCAAAAGGGAGTGTGGCCAGGTTTCCCCTGCCTACATGGGCCCCCAGGAACCTGCTGAGATCCCGGACCTGATCCTCTGCCCACCTAAGCCCCCTCCAGCCGTGAGGGTCCTGAGGGAGGGAAGGGGGAGCAAAAGTAAAGGCCGCACCTCTGAGACCAGCACCCCTGAGGGGTGGCTGGGGGAGGGGAGGAGTTCCTATACCCAGCAGGACTGACCCACGGTTAGGGGTCCAGCAGTGATGGGGGAGACTCTGGGGGAGACCGTGGAGGGGGGGCGTGAAGGAACGGAAGGGAATGGGGCCAGTGCTTTCCCTGCCCACTTAGGTACCACAGAGCCTGTTGGGCTCCTGGGCCTAATCCTCTGCCCTCGGAGCCTCCCTCCTGCCATGCAGAACCCAAGCCCCACCCCTACACCCCCCACCCAGGGCCCTACCTCTATACTCGGAGACCCCCTCTGAAACACCCTCCAACCGCACTGGGCCTAAACCCCACCCACACACCCTCACCCAGGGCCCTACCTCCAAACTTCAGAGCTCCACCTTCCGGGAGGCCCCCCTTTGGACGTGCTGCATCTCCTCTTCTGCGCAAGTCCTAAACAGAGGCCCTGCCCCACGCTTGAATGTCACCTCTCCTAGGCCCCGCCCGCAAGGCCTTTTCTGGATGCGTGGGACCTGAGGCTAGGCCCCACCCCATGCTCAAACATCACCCCCAACCCACCTAGGTCTCACCCAACCCTAAACCCCGCCCTTGCCTAATTTCCACCCCAGCCTAAACTCCACCCCCCATAGCCAAGTCTCCGTTTTGGGGGGGTTTTTTCCTCTTTTAGATTGGGGTTCTTTTTTTTTTTTTTTATGCGTGGGTTTATCTCTTGGCTTTCTCTCCTGTTCCATTGATCTATATTTCTGTTTTTGTGCCAGTACCATACTGTCTTGATTACTGTAACTTTGTAGTATAATCTGAAGTCAGGGAACCTGACTCCTCCAGCTCCATTTATTGTTCTCAAGATTGCTTTGGCTATTTGGGGTCTTTTGTGTTTCCATACAAATTGTGAAATTTTTTGATCTAGTTCTGTGAAATATGCCAATGGTAGTTTGATAGGGATTGCATTGAATCTGTAGGTTGCTTTGGGTAGTAGAGTCATTTTCACAATGTTGATTCTTCCAATCCAAGAACGTGGTATATCTCTCCATCTATTTGTGTCATGTTTAATTTCTATCATCAGTGTATTATAGTTTTCTGCATGCAGGTCTTTTGTCTCCTTAGGTAGGTTTTTTCCTAGATATTTTATTCTTTTTGTTGCAATGGTAAATGTTTCAGATTTTTCATCATTAGTGTATAGGAATGCCAGAGATTTCTGTGCATTAATTTTGTATCCTGCTACTTTACCAAATTCATTGATTAGCTCTAGTAGTTTTCTGGTAGCATCTTTAGGATTCTCTATGTATAGTATCATGTCATCTGCAAACAGTGACAGCTTTACTTCTTCTTTTCTGATTTGTATTCATTTTATTTCTTTTTCTTCTCTGATTGCTGCGGCTAAAACTTCCAAAACTATGTTGAATAAGAGTGGTGAGAGTGGGCAACCTTGTCTTGTTCCTGATCTTAGTGGAAATGCTTTCAGTTTTTCACCATTGAGGATGATGTTGGCTGTGGGCTTGTCATATATGGCCTTTATTATGTTGAGGAAAGTTTCCTCTATGCCTACTTTCTGTAGGGTTTTTCTCATAAATGGGTGTTGAATTTTGTCGAAAGCTTTCTCTGCATCTATTGAGATGATCATATGGGTTTTCTCCTTCAATTTGTTAATATGGTGTATCATGTTGATTGATTTGTGTATATTGAAGAATCCTTGCATTCCTGGAATAAACCCCATTTGATCATGGTGTATGATCCTTTTAATGTGCTGTTGGGTTCTGTTTGCTAGTACTTGGTTGAGGATTTTTGTTGATTCATTTATATTTTCTCTAATAAACCTTTTATTCTTTATACTTTGTTATTGTTCTGCTCATTTGGCATGTTCCCCCTTTTTTTTTTCTATTTTCTGTTGTGGTTTTATTTTACCTTGTTGCAGTTCTTTCAATTATATTTTTATTTTTCCTAATATATTTTTTAATCTTTCTAAATTTGCTTTTTATTCTTTGTTATTGTACTGCTTTTTTTTTTTCCCCATGCCACACAGCTTGCAGGATCTCAGTTCCCAGGCCTGAGGTCAGGCCTGAGCTCCTGTGGTGGGAGCTTTGAGTCCAAACCACTGGACTAACAGAGAACCACAGACCCCGGGAATATTAATCAGAGTGAGGGCTCCCGGAGGTCCTCATCTCAGCACCAAGACCCAGCTCTATCCAACTGCTTGCAAACTCCAGTGCTGGACGCCTCAGGCCAAACAACCAGTAAGACAGGAATACAGCCCCACCCATCAAAAAAGAAACAAAAAAAAACATGAAATGACAGAAACATATGTTACAGACGAAGGAGCAAGGTAAAAACTTACAAGACCAAACAAATGCAGATGAAATGGGCAACCTACCTGAAAAAGAATAAAAAGTAATAGTATAGATGATCCAAAATCTCAGAAACAGAATGGAGAAAATATAAGAAACATTCAACAAGGATCTAGAAGAACTAGATGACAAACAGTGATGAACAGCACAATAACTGAAATTAAACATACTCTAGAAGGAATCAATAGCATAATAACTGAAGCAGAAGAACAGATAAATGAACTGGAAGATAAAATAGTGGAAATAACTACTGCAGAAGAATAAAAAAAAAGAATGAAAAGAATTGGGGACAGTCTCAGAGACCTCTGGGATAACATTAAATTCACCAACATTTGAATTATAGGGGTCCCAGAAGAAGAAGAGAAAAAGAAAGGGTCTGAGAAAATATTTGAAGAGATTATAGTCAAAAACTGCCCTAACATGGGAAAGGAAATAGTCAATCAAGTCTAGGAAGCAGAGAGAGTGCCATACAGGATAAACCCAAAGAGAAACATGCCAACACACATATTAATCAAACTATCAAAAATTAAATACAAAGAAAAAATATTAAAAGCAACAAGGTAAAAGCAACAAATAACATATAAGGTAATCCCCATAAGGGTAACACCTTATATTTCAGCAGAAACTCTGCAAGCCAGAAGGGAGTGGCAGGACATATTTAAAGTGATGAAAGGGAAAAAGCTACAAAGAAGATTACTCTACCCAGCAAGGATCAGATTCAGATTTGATGGAGAAATCAAAAGCTTTTCAGACAAGCAAAAGCTAAGAGAATTCAGCACCACCAAACCAGCTTTACAACAAATGCTAAAGGAACTTCTCTAAGCAGGAAACACAAGAGAAGAAAAGGACCCACAAAAGCAAACCCAAAATAATTAAGAAAATGGTAATAGGAACATACATATCAATAACCACCTTGAATGTAAATGGATTAAATGCTCCAACCAAAAGACACAGACTTGCTGAATGGACACAAAAACAAGACCCATATATATGCTGTCTACAAGAGACCCCCTTCAGACCTAGGGACACATACAGACTGAAGGTGAGGGGATGGAAAAAGATATTCCATGCAAATGGCAATCAAAAGAAAGCTGGAGTAGCAATTCTCATATTAGACAAAATAGACTTTAAAAAACAGACTATTAGAAGAGACAAAGAAGGACACTACATAATGATCAAGGGATTGATCCAAGAAGAAAACATAATAATTATAAATATGCACCCAACATAGGAGCACCTCAATACATAAGCACATGCTAGCAGCCATAAAAGGAGAAATCGACAATAACACAGTAATAGTGGGGGTCTTTAACACCACACTTACAGCAACAGACAGATCTTACAGACAGAAAATAAATAAGGAAACACAAGCTTTAAATGACACAAAAACCGGACAGACTTAATTGATATTTTTAGGACATTCCACCTGAAAGTCGAAGAATACACTTTCTTCTCAAGTGCACACAGAACGTTCTCTAGAATAGATCACATTTTGGGTCACAAATCAAACCTTGGAAAATTTAAGAAAGCTGAAATTGTATCAAGCATCTTTTTCTGACCACAATGCTATGAGATTAGAAATCAGTTACAGGAAAAAAACAGTAAAAACACAAATAAATGGAGGCTAAACAGTGTGCTGCTAAATAACCAAGAGATCACTGAAGAAATCAAAGAGGACATCAAAAAATACCTAGAAACAAATGACAATGAAAACACGATGATCCAAAACCTATAAGATGCAGCAAAAGCAGTTCTAAGAGGGAAGTTGATAGCAATTCAAGCTCACCTAAAGAAACAAGAAAATCTCAAATAACCAATCTAACCTTATAACTAAAGCAACTAGAAAAAGAAGAACAAAGAAAACCCAAAATTGGTGGAAGGAAGGAAATCATAAAGGTCAGAGCAGAAATAAATGAAATAAAAACAAAGAATAACAAAGATCAATAAAACTAAAAGCTGGTTCTTTGAGAAGTTAAACAAAACTGATAAACCTTTAGCCAGAAAGCTTTCATCAAGAAAAGAAGGGAGAGGACACAAATCAATAAAATTAAAAATGTGGGCCATGAACACTGGGCCTGCGTGTCCGGAGCCTGTGCTTCACAGCAGGAGAGGCCGCAATGGTGAGAGGCCCACATACCGCAAAAAAACAAAAACAAAATCTAAAAAAGGAGAGATTACAACTGACACTGCAGAAATACAAAAGATCATAAGAGACTACTACAGGCAACTATGTGCCAATAAAATGGACAACCTGAAAGAAATGGACAAATTCTTGGAAAAGTACAACCTTCCAAGATTGAACCAGGAAGAATTAGAATATATAAACAGACCAATCACAAGTAATGAAATTAAAACTATATTTAAAAATTTTCCGACAAACAAAAGTCCAGGACCAGATGCCTTCACAGGCGAATTCTGTCAAACATTTAGAGAAGAGTTACACCTATCCTTCTCAAACTCTTCCAAAAATTTGCAGAGGGAGGAACACCCCCAAACTCGTTCTACGAGGCCACCATCACTCTGATACCAAAACCAGCCAAAGATATCACAAAGAAAGAAAATTATAGACCAATATCACTGATGAACATAGACGCAAAAATCTTCAACAAAATACTAGCAAACGGAATCCAACAACACATTAAAAGGATCATACACCAGGAACAAGTGGGATTTATCCCAGGGATGCAAAGATTCTCAATATATGGAAAACAATCAATGTGATACACCATATTAACAAATTAAAGAATAAAAACCATATGATCATCTCAATAGATACAGAAAAAGCTTTCAACAAAAGTCAACACCCATTTATGATCAAAACTCTCCAGAAGATGGGCATAGAGGGAACCTACCTGAACATAATAAAGGCCATATACAACAAACATCATTTCCTGAAAGCATTTCCTTGGTGAAAAACTGAAAGCATTTCCTCTAAGAAAAACTGAAAGCATTTCCTCTAAGATCAGGAACAAGACAAGGATATCCACTCTCACCACTGTTATTCAACATAGTATTGGAAGTCCTAGCCACGGCAATCAGAGAAGTAAAAGAAATAAAAGGAATACAAATTGGAAAAGAAGAAGTAAAATTGTCACTGTTTGACTATGACATCATACTATACATAGAAAATCCTAAAGATGCCACCAGAAAAGTACTAGAACTAATCAACGAATTTGGTAAGGTTGCAGGATACAAAATTAATGCACAAAAATCTCTTGCATTCCTATACACTAACAACAAAAGATCAGAAAGAGAAATTAAGGAAACAATCCCATTAACCATCACAACAAAATGAATAAAATGCCTAGGAATAAACCTACCCAAGGAGGCAAAAGACTTGTACTCAGAAAACTATAAAACACTGATGAAAGAAATCAAAGATAACATAAATAGATGGAGAGATATACCATGCTCCTGGATTGGAAGAATCAATATTGTGAAAATGACCATACTACCTAAAGCAATCTACAGGTTCTGTGCAATCCCTATCAGATTGCCAATGGCATTTTTCACAGAACTAGAACAAGAGATTTTACAATTTGTATGGAAACACAAAAGACCCCGAATAGCCAAAGCAATCTTGAGAAAGAAAAATGGAGCTGGAGGAATCAGGCTCCCTGACTTCAGACTATACTACAAAGCTACAGTAATGAAGACAATATCGTACTGGCACAAAAACAGAAATATAGATCAATGAAACAAAATAGAAAGTCATGCACATATGGTCACCTTATCTTTGATAAAGGAGGCAAGAATATACAATAGAGAAAAGACAGGCTCTTCAATAAGTGGTGCTGGGAAAAATGGACAGCTACATGTAAAAGAATGAAATTAGAACACACCGTAACACCATACACAAAAATAAACTCAAAATGGATTAAAGACCTAAATGTAAGGCCAGATACTATAAATCTCTTAGAGGAAAACATAGGCAGAACACTCTATGACATAAATCACAGCAAAATCCTTTTTGACCCACCTCCTGGAGTAAGGGAAATAAAAATAAACAAAGGAGACCTAATGAAACTTAAAAGCTTTTACACAGCAAGGGAACCCATAAACAAGATGAAAAGACAACCCTCAGAATGGGAGAAAATATTTGCAAACAAATCAATGGACAAAGGATTAATCTCCAAAATATACAAGCAGCTCATGCAGCTCAATATCACAAAAACAAACAACCCAGTCCAAAAATGGGCAGAAGACCTAAAGAGACATTTCTCCAAAGAAGACATACAGATGGCCAACAAATGCTCAACAACACTAATCAGTAGAGAAATACAAATCAAAACTACAATGAGGTATCATGTCACACCAGTCAGAATGGCCATCATCAAAAAATCTACAAACAATAAATGCTGGAGAGGGTGTGGAGAAAAGGGAACCTTCTTGCACTGTTGGTGGGAATGTAAATTGATGCAGCCACTATAGAGAACAGTATGGAGTTTTCTTAAAAAACTAAAAATAGAACTACCATATGACCCAGCAGTCCCACTACTGGGCATATACCCTGAGAAAACCATAATTCAAAAAGAGTCATGTACCAAAATGTTCATTGCAACACTATTTACAATAGCCAGGACATGGAAGCAACCTAAATGTCCATCAACAGATGATTGGATAAAAAATATGTGGCTCATATATACAATGGAATATTACTCAGCCATAAAAAGGAACAAAACTGAGTTATTTGTAGTGAGGTGGATGGACCTAGAGTCTGTCATACAGAGTGAAGTACGTCAGAAAGAGAAAAACAAATACCATATGCTAATGCATTTATATGGAATTTTAAAAAGCAGTACTGATGAACCTAGTGGCAGGGAGGAATAAAGATGCAGACGTAGAGAACAGACTTGATGGCATGGGTGTGGTGAAGCAGAAGCTGGGATGAAGTGAGAGAGTAGCATTGATGAATATACACTACCAAATTTAAAATTGATGGCTAGTAGGAAGCTGCTGCATAGCACAGGGAGATCAGCTTCGTGCTTTGTGATGACCTAGAGGGATGGGATAGGGAGGGTGAGAGAGAGACTCAAGCGGGAGGGGATATGGAGATATATGTATACATATAGCTGATTCACTTTTTTGTACAGCAGAAACTAACACAACATTGTAAAGTATTTATACTCCAGTAAAGATGTGAAAAAAAATATTGAAGAAATCGATTAGAAATTTACAGTTTAATATATACCCAAGAAACATTCCAGTGTTAAAAGAATATTTACTTTCTGAAGATAAGTGTAGCAATATGCTTTTTGTTAAAAAATTATAGTACCCCACAATATAAAAAAGGTAAAAGAAAACCATAATACAAGATTTACAGATGAGCACTATTAATATTTAGTGTAAATCTTTTAAGGTATCGTTCCTGTGCTAAAAGTAGTTATTTACATTCTGAGGAGAGAAATTATTCTTTTGTATGTATTAATATTGTGCATATGGGTGAAGACTTATCGTGAACATAAAAAAGAAAAAGTTGATCCAATAGGAAAAGTAAGTGAACCTATTTTTTTTAAGTGCGATTTAAAAGATTATTTTTGAAATATATCAAAAAGATGAATTTGTGGAGTCAGCATTGTGAAGTCAAAAAGGTAGATTTAGAAACCCCCAAAATGGCAATGATGCACATGCTGTCAATTTTGACATTATATTGAGGCTGGAAGGAGAAGAAATATGTTGTCAAAATTTCCCTCAATGGCAACATTCTAAGTTTTTAAGCTATGAAATTATCACAATATTGTGTAAGCAACAAACCATGAAGTCTAAGAATCCTGAGCATGATTTAGTGTTATAATCAAATAAAACCCACCACAAGGCTAATGTGACACATATTTAATGATACACATAATCACTGTAGTATTACACATAAATTGGCATAAATGGCAAATGATTACATGAATGACTGAAATTAGCATGACTTTCACATAGTCAGATTAAGCATTTCTGGGGTCAGCTGGGGAGAGGGATAACAAAATAGAGTAAAAAGCTGCTTCAGTAACGTGCCAAAGAAAACCTGGCTGCTGGGGGTTGAAGAGAAGAAAAAAAAGGTGGGGAGTCCAACAAAGGAACCAAAGAAGTACTGTTTGTGGCTCCCTGCTACTTTCTCTTGTCTGGTCTCATCTGGGGGTTTCTAGAAGATTCAAGACAATTTGATCTTTCCTGCAGATAAATGGTAGGACTCTCCAAGCTCCAGACTTTTGGACTTACAGAGAAATCTTCAAAACCAATATCTACAATTACTGATACTGTCACTCCCATCATCACCACTAAGCAGAGCCCCTATACACTGTCTGAAGTATCAGCCATTTTTCCAATTAACAAAAAACAGCCCAGGGATGGTTAACAGGTGCACTGCTGGGTGTTCATGCTTAGACACAGCAAGAGCACTGGATGTTTGGGTTTCTGGGAAGGGGGTTACAAGGTGAGAGATAAAGGCAGCACTGAAATGAGAGTAAGAATGAAAAGACAGAATTTCACCTCCTTCAAAAATTTTCCCAAAGCTAACTCTGCCTATTAAGGCATCAGAAAGTAATAAAAAGATCATAAAATCTTAAGTAAGACTTTAAAAAGTTCAATTCGCAATTGCACAACAGCTGTACGAGCTTGGATAAGTTACTTAACCTCTCTGAGTTTTAGTTTCTTTATCTTAAAACAATGAATAAATAAGAGGAGTATACCTATCTAATTCACAGAAATGTTCAGAGGATTAAACTGGTTAGCATTCATCATGCTTCTCACATGCTTCCACCAAAGGAACTGTCTTAGCTCAGGCTGCTATAATAGAATACCATAGACGAGGTGTCTTAAACAAAAAATATTTATTTATCATGGTTCTTGAGACTGGGAAGTCCAAGATCAGGGTGCCAGCAGATTCAGTGCCTAGTGAGAGCCCTCTTCCTGGTTTGCAGAAGGCTGTTTTCTCACTTTGCCTTCGAAAGGGAGAAAGCAAGTGTCTCTTCCTAGAAGGGCACTAATACCATTCATGAGGACTCTACCCCATGACCTGATTACCTCCCTAAGGTTTCATCTTGAAACACCATCACATTGAGAATGAGGCTTCAGCATATGAATTTTGAGGGGACACCAACATTCAGTCCATAGAATCCAATAGCAGTTGAGAGTATGTTCATGCCTGTGGAGGTCCTGGGAGCAGAGACAGTCTCGAGGGACCCAACCCAGGTGCAGCATTTATTTCAAGTTTCATACTTTAACTTCACTGTTTATGCACACTTTATATTCTACTCTTTGTGCATGTGGTTTAATATAAAAATGAACATTGTAAATATTTACATCAAGTAAAATTGATACTATAATGCTTACCTTCTGGTTTAGTGTAGCCCTGGCCCACACTCCAGTTTGAGACAGCCACATGTATGTAAAAACACAAATAGAGTGTATCTAGTGCTCAGCAAATGCAAAGTACATTTTCTTTTTCCTTTCCCCTCCCCTCCCTTATTATCTCAGAAGCCAGGAGCAACTATCTTCTCACCTTTTGACAGGTTTCTCTCTCCCTCTTCCTGCCGAAAATGCACAGATGAGAGTAGAAAATGAACCAGCTACTGAGTAGTTCTCAATGAAGAGTGATTTTGACCTCCAGGGGACATTTGGCAAAGTCTGGAGGTATTTTTTGGTTGTTGCAAATGGACACAGGATATGGAATAATGGCATCTGATGATGGAGGCCAGGGATGCTGCTAAATACCCTACAATGCACAGGACAGCCCCCACACCAAAGAATTATTCAGCCTAAAATGTCCATGGTGCTGAGGCTGAGAAACTCTGAGTTCCAGGTAACTGGCCCCATTATGAGCTTCACCAGCAGAGACCCAGGCTACCTGATCTAATGTAGGAATGTTCTATGCTTTGCCAGGCTGTAGTCACTCCCATACTTCAGGGGACCTAAATTTAAAACTGAGCTGCTGAAAACTGGTTCAGGATCTTTACTTGATTCTGATTTTGCTCAGAATTTCATGTATCCAAGAAATTAAAATAAAACTCTGCCAAATAGTCAGAGGTGTAATTTTCTTCTTCCTGTATGTCATATTCCCCTGCAGAGTACTGAAACACCTATAAGCTAATCCATTTATCTACTAAGGGTGCTTGGTATTCTAACTTTGTAAGATTTCTACAAAAAGTGTGAAAGAGCAAAAGAGTTTGATGCCAATTCTTGATTCAGGAAGACACACACGCCCATAGGCTTGTCAGGGAATTTAAATAATGCTCTTCACCCTCAAACACAAAGTGGAATGTGACGTTTCACAATATGGTTGTTGAGGAATAAACTTGTGAGTGTATCTGCCCTTCCCACTCCCCTGTTTTCTCAGCTTGGCATTCTCAATCAGTTCACTGACATAATGCCCATGGTGTGTGGTGTTCAGAAGCCCCAGCATCAACCAGGCCTGAGCTGAGAAGTGTTTCAGAAAAGACAATATCCTCAAGAGGGGAAGAGAGGTGAGAACTAGTAAGTGAGACAAGTCTTAATGGAAATTAATCAAACAGGTATTTGCCTGATGAAAATGACAGAACGTATATTCAGTTATATAAATTGTCTTTTTTGGGGTTTTTTTTTTTTGCGGTACGCACACCTCTCACTGTTGTGGCCTCTCCTGTTGGGGAGCACAGGCTCCGGACGCACAGGCCCAGTGGCCATGGCTCACGGGCCCAGCCGCTCCGCGGCATGTGGGATCCTCCCGGGCCGGGGCACGAACCCGTGTCCCCTGCATCGGCAGGGGGACTCTCAACCACTGCGCCACCAGGGAAGCCCTATAAATTGTCTTTATACTATACTAAAGTGTGCTACAGCCCAAGCTCCATATGTATCTGAGTGCAGACAATTTCCTTTTTTCAAAGATTGGTCTACTTGTCAATGTTTGGCGCCTTTTCATCTCTGGTGACAGCAAACACTCGACCAATGGTCATCAGGTGGAAACCAAGAAAGAAAGCCTTTGGAACCCAATGTAAGCTAAAGGTGACCAGAAAACTTGAATCAACAAATGAAATATCAAATAAGAGACAGACTAAAGGAGAATAAAATGGGTTAAATTGCAGAGAAAATACTAGCAAGGTGCAGTTCAATTCTTGGTACCTAATTTTTTTTCCTTTGTTTCCTTCACAATTTAGAAAGCTTAATCAACTCTAAATAGTGTTTTGCAGCCCCAGCTGAGAACAAGTTTTCATAAATCTGTACTTCTCAAACTTTAGCATGCATCAGAATCACCTGGAACACTTGTTATTGCTGGGCAGCAAACTCAAGGTTTCTGATTCAGTAGGTCTTGGATGGGCCCCCAGAATTTGCATTTTTAACACATTTCCAGGTAATGTAAATGCTTCTGGTCCATAGAAGAGCTTTGCTCTAATAGGAACTATTTTTTCTATCTCAGGGATAAGGACTCCTGGTTTAACATTACAGTGTTCGGAAACAACAAGTACCCTTAGACCTGGGCAAGAGGGCAGCTGTCCTGATCTCCACACTCTAGAGGCATCCAGAGACCCTGCTCTGGTCATCCCCGCTCTGAGGGATGAGGAGGGCAACAGAGCCAGGACTGCCCGCCCGCCCACAGGCCATGCACTGGATGTTCATTACCTGGATTTCCTTGCTGAACAGCCCAAATACACTTCTAAGGACGATGTTACCCTTTTCCCAAGTCTGTTCTTTCTTTCCAAGAAGCACCTAGGCCTGAGGAGTGAGCAAAAGGCAGTTATTTTACATGGTGTTTTGAGATGGTGACAGGAATTGGAATTTGGAGATACAACCAAGGGTTTCCACCCTTAGCCAGCCAGGCCCTCATGGTGCAGGACAGAGCAAAGGATGGAAGAGAAGCGTGGATGGCGGGGTGAGAAAGATACAGACCAAGGCCCTGGGCCATGGGTTAGCTCTCCAAATACTGCCATATTCTGGTTAACTCCAAGAAGTCCAAGAATCCTAAATGTGAACCTGGTCTTTGGTGTCTTTATGGAGTTATTTTGTCAAGGTAGGCAGATAGTACATTTCATTTAACAGTTTGGTAGTTTGATTTGTAACTTTTAAAATATTTATCAATGTATGTGGGCTTCCATTTGACCTCTCGCCCCAGTCCCCACATATAAAACAACGTGAAAGTGATTTCACCAGCTCTTTGCCCCATCCCACCTGCCATGGTAGGCCTAATCTGGTTCAGTGGAGGTGATGTTGCTCTCTACTCCTCTGTACCTCAACTGCGTTTCCCCTGTCTCTTAGAGTTTAGATGATGACGTGCATTCCGATGCACTGGACATTCACAGTCTGTTCTCAGAAAATCTGCAGAGCAGCTCTTTGTTTCTAGGTAACTTCTCCAACTAGCTTTTATCTTTGAAGCTGCTTGTGTTTTGACCCTTTCCTTACTGTTCTCACCCTCCTCTGTCCCGGGTGTCCACATGCACGCTTTCATGCTCCCTTCCCTGGAATTCCGTTTATAGAGTCTGACTCATTCCAGGCCCTGTGTGTGTTCCTTTCTGGCTTTGTCTATTGTGACTCCCTGCCAATTTCTTGCAATCTTTGTCTGCGCCTCCACTCAGCATTCTTTCTGGCGGCTTCTCCATTCTCATTCTTTGGCAGTTTTAATCGCTTTCCCTGTGAGAATGTTCCTCCTCCCTTTGCTTCATGTGTCTTTATAGGAAACAGGGGATTATTGTTTTATTTACAATTTTGTTCTTCTCCCTCCTTCTACCTCTCAGATATTGAGTCTCCACCCATTGGAGAGAAAAATTATAATAAACTTGCTTTCACTCCAAAACTGACTAGATTGCAACTGGCTTTTGAAACTGGGGTGTTGCCATATTCACCAGTGATTTTCCAGTCATTGCTCAACTTTCATTTCCTCTCAACTTCATATTTTTTTCCTTTAGTAAAAGTTGCCAAACAGCTCTATAGAGTAACTGGAAATATACCAAAATTAAGGTCATTTTTTTGGCCTCAGACTACTTTACATAGCTAAATATCAGTTACTCAGATGACAGAAGGGCTTCCCTGTTCTTTGTGCTTGTGTGTTTTATTTCACAGGAAAGATTGCTGTAATTTTTAGGTTGATGAAATGACTTGAGACCTTTTGAAAATTAATCTTGGAATTTTAAGACTGTGCTGGAAAGAACCTTAGAGATTCCCCAGCTCCAATTTTTTATTTACAAGTAGGGAGACTCGGAACAGAGAATTTCTAAGTGGTTTGACAAATGATAAATAGTAGCTATTATTTATAACTTATGAGCTGATGAAGTCATTTAATACTCAAAGCGAGTCTGTTCTACAGTAAATATTCAATTTTTTGGTGAAATTTTATTAACATTCCAGTCAAAGTTAGGAATAAGACAACGATAGCTATTACTACTGCCACTCTTTGTCATTGTTCTGGAGGGCCTAGCTAATCTCACTAAGACAAGGGAACACTGAGAAAATAGTTTTTAAGATCCATAAAGTGAAAGACTAACAGATTTGAACCACATGAAAAAGCAAAACTTTTATATTAAAAAAAAATGACAACATAAAGTTATGAAACCAGTGGGAGATGGGGCAAATATTTGGAGCCTATGTAGAGATAAAAGATATATATGCACAATATACAGATCAATGAAAAGGAATCAATACCCAAGAGAAAAATGAGCAAAAAATATAAATAGCTAATATACAGAAGAAGAAATGCAAATGATCAATAAACATAAAGACTTGCTCAACTTTAGTCCTTTTAGAGATTTCATCAATATTTATTTTCTCTCACATGAGGTGGGTTTTTATGGTTTTTGTCTATATGTTTTTAACTTAGTGGCTGCTACCTTGAAGTTTCTGTGCTAATATGGGAAGACCATACTTTAAAAATATTTTTTTTCTTTTCCATTATGGTTTATTACAGGATATTGAATATAGTTCCCTGTGCTCTACAATAGGACTTTGTTGTTTATCCATTCTAAATGTAATAGTTTGCATCTGCCAACCCCAAACTCTCAATCCATCCCTCCCCCGCCCCCTCTCCCCCTTGGCAACCACAAGTTTGTTCTCTGTCTGTGAGTCTGTTTCTGTTTTGTAGCTGGGTTCATTTGTGCCATATTTTAGATTCCACATATAAGTGATATCATATGGTATTTGTCTTTCTCTTTCTGACTTACTTCATTTAGTATGATAATCTCTAGTTGTTGCATCCACACTGCTGCAAATGGCATTATTTCATTCTTTTTTATGGCTGAGTAGTATTCCATTGTATATGTACCACATCTTCTTTATCCATTCATCTGTCGATGGACATTTAGGTTGTTTCCATGTCTTGGCTATTGTAAACAGTGCAGCTGTGAGCGTAGGGGTGCATGTATGTTTCTGAATTAGAGTTTTGTCCAGATATATGCCCAGGAGTGTAATTGCTAGATCATATGGTAACTCTAATTTTAGTTTTTTGAGGAACCTCCATGCTGTTCTCCATAGTGGCTGCCCCAATTTACATTCCCACCAACAATGTAGGAGGGTTCCCTTTTCTCCACATCCTCTCCAGCATTTAATATTTGTAGACTTTTTAATGGTGGCCATTCTGACTGGTGTGAGGTAATACCTCATTGTCGTTTTGATTTGTATTTCTCTAATAATTAGCAATGTTGAGCATCTTTTCAGGTGCCTATTGGCCATCAGTATGTCTTCTTTGGAGAAATGTGTGTTTAAGTCTTCTGCCTAAAATTCCAGTCATTTTTTGATTAGATTGTTTTGTTTTGTTTTGTTTTGATATTGAGCTGTATAAGCTGTTTCTATATTTTGGAAATTAAGCCCTGTCAGTCACATTGTTTGCAGATATTTTCTCCTGATCTGTAGGTTGTCTTTTCATTTCATTTATGGTTTCCTTTGCTGTGCAAAAGCTTATAAATTTGATTAGGTCCCATTTGTTTATTTTTGCTTGTATTTCTATTGCCTTGGTAGACTGACCTAAGAAAACATTGGTACAATTTATGTCAGAAAATGTTTTGCCTATGTTCTCTTCTATGAGTTTTATGGTGTCACATCTTATATTTAAGTGGGAAGACCATACACTTAATCTAACATTTTCCTTGAAGCTGTTTAGTTACCTCAGAGGTTTTTAAGGCATTTATTTCTGAATGCCTTGTTTAACTGTCTCTTACAGTTAGGATCTCAAAGCAGTTGGCTTTTCTAATAATGTAAGGCCACAGACTCCCTCTGTTTACCAGAATGCTTTACTCAACTCATCTCTTTTTTTATAATACCTTGCTGAATGGAACCAACAGCACCCAACACACACAATTAATGTTGTGTTTTCCAACCATTTCCTTACACCTGCTAGCCTTCCATATTACCCAAGATGATAGTTTTAACATATTTCGACACTGTGTAACATAAATCTCCATCTTCTCACCCTCCAATAAAAATTTCCTTGCCAACCACTACATGAGAGTGCAGCCAATGACACGTATGTTAGGTTTAGAAGGCCACATCCTCCTTACAATGACCAAATTTTACGTAGTCAGGGTAACAACAAATCATGCTGTCTTAACAAGTTAACCTTGGGAACCTGAGTAAGGGGTATTGCTCATTCACACCATGTCCATTGTGAGTTTCACATCTCTGAAGAGCAGTTGTCTCAGAGAGCTAGTTCCTTGTGCTCCACCAGCTAAACACAGAGCCCTGCTGGTTGTCACAACAGGTAAAGAGGTGGAGCTGGAAGGTCATACCCCAACTCATCTATGGCTCAGCTTAGAAGTAATGCAAGTCATTTCTGCTCACGGTTCATAGGTCAGAACTGGCGCCACCTAGCTGTGTGGGGGGGCAGAAAATACAGGGAAGCATGTGGCTATTTGTGAGCACTCCATGACTCTGCCAAACTCCTTTTATAACAAATGTTTTGTACTACCCTCTTAACTAACCTGAAAGAGGTAATAATAGACAATTTCACCTGCCTACACATATAATATTTGTATTAGTTTGCTAGAGCTACCATAACAAAACACCACAGCCTGGGTGGTTTAAACAACAGAAACTTATTTTCTCACAATTCTGGAGGCTGGAAGTCTGAGATCAAGGTGTCAACAGGTTTGGTGTCTCCTGAGGCCTCTCTCCTTAGCTTATGGATAGTCATCAACTTGCTGTGTCCTCATGTGGCCTTTTCCCTGTGTGTACACATCCTGGTGTCTCTTCCTCTTCTTGTAAAGGTACCAGTCCAGTTGGATTACAACCCCACCTTTCTGAGATCATTTAACCTTAATTACCTTTTTAAAGGCCTTATCTCCAAATAATAATATATAGATATATTGAAGTGGTCAGATGTTTGCAACTACTTGTAATAGAAACATTGAGATTTAAGAAAAGTAAGATGATGAAGAACTCTACAGAGTAGTTGGAGGAAATAAAGATAGCAGCATGAATGGCACTAGAATAAAACCTATTGAGATAAGTAATAGTAGACCAGAATTGTTTATATATATAAGACTGGGGAAAGAAGAAGATAACATTGGATAAAGTAGAATAAATGCCAAGATTAATTACACACTGTCAAAGTGGAAAGAATGAATAAGATAATCTCACAAATGAGCTAGACCATATTTATAAATGTACTGTTAAAATAATCCTTTGTTACGACATGGGATGTAGTAACACTAAAATATCTCTCCTGAAATCTCTCCACATGTTGAAGCATACATTTAAACTCAGAATTTACAAAGACTCTAGAAATCATAGCTTTTGATAGGTAATGGAGAATAGAGTATGATTTCAAAAAAGGAACTTAATGCAAAAGACTCAAGACAACTAGTATGCTAGGCCTCTGGCGACAGTATCAGAGTAATGTTGAAAAGCAACAGACAGCCCCGAAACAGTAACTAATTCCATTATATAATTTTCAAAATATATATTTATCATTGTGCCACACACAAAGAAATTAAAATATACAAAATGGTATAATAAGAAACTCTTTAAAGAAATAGCTTATTAACAAAATTAGTTAGATCCTCATGTTCATGTGATCCCATTAGTTACATGATATTTTATTCTAAATCTGTTCAAAATGATCTCTTATTTTCTCTATTGCACATGAAAGTCACATGAAAAAACGGCTTAGATTTCCAGTTTTGGAGATGACTATACCATAAGCACTGCTGCTGTCAGCATTGTTTTTCTGTAATGGTGAATAATTCTTGGTTAAGTTCCAAACAAAACACAGTCTTCACTGAACTACCATGGTAGTTGTACTCTTGAAAAATTCAGTGTATAATAAAATTTTGTGGGAAAAAATTAATATGTAAATTATATAATTTCAAATAGGTGTTTCACCCACATGAATGTCGGGGGTATCTGTAAGTCATTCAAGACATAGGATAGTCCTTCCGAATACAAGAGCATTCTGCACATTCTAGGACATTAACCATGGCTGGCTCCCACCTACTAAATATCAGAAATTCTCCCCCATAACTATGACAACCAAAAATACTACCACCAATTTCCAAGACACTCCCTAGGGAGCAGTATAGTCCTGTTGAGGAGAACTGCTCCATCTGTACTTGGATAATGTTTTCCAACTCTCTGTTATTCTTGTCACAGACCATTCTTTATCTCTTTTCCTGGAATCCTTCAGAACAAAACTGGTATCTCAAGCCTCAGTGCCCTCTAATCTACTACATACACATTCCAGACTTATCTTTCTAAAACACAAATCTGAACTTCTGGTCAACATGGTGTGGGATTTCTTGGAAGATCACTCTTCCACCTCCCACCTCCACCCCCAAATAGCAAAGATATAACACAAGAAAATATGAAAACACATAGCCATTCTCACAAGTGGCTCCACTGGGAGGAAAAAAAATAGAACAAAATTATAAGGTTGTAAGCAGTAGCTCTGAGATCCAAAACAGGCAGAGAAATTTCACCTCTACTGTGGTAGCTGGGCTGGAAGTCCCCAGTCATTGTGGGAAAAGAGAGCAAACAGACCTACTATGTCAAGCCTGATTGTCCTGCCATGGGGACTTCCTCATTCATTAACCAAAGCCAGTGCTATTACCTCTGTAGAGGCCTATAGTGAGTCATTGCTTAGAGTGGCTAGAAAGGAGTGGCAATACCTGGGCCAAATTATTACTGCCCAGAAATTGATCTGCAATATCTCTTCAAACAAAATCCTGATCCACCAATATAAGGCTATTTTTAAATGGTGGACCCTGTTGAGACTAGTGGAAGCAATTGTAAAGCTACCAGACACCAAGAAGTGGGAAGATGGTGGGAAGTGGGGGAGGTGGAGAGGAAGACACAAAAAATTTCTTCACAAGATGAAATTGCAAACTAAAATTCTAGAGCACCTAAAGATAATAGAATAAAAAGATAACAAAAGGAAAATAACCAAAACAATTTAAAACCAAGCAAACGAGGAGACCCAATTCCAAGTAAATACAAAAATTAAAAAGTCTTTTAGAAAAATTTAAAAAGTGTCCTTAAGGTACTCAAAAATTTTTAAAAAGGAATAACATCCCCACAAAAGCCAAAATAAAAACTATATAACAAAACAAGTAGCTATGCATCAAGGACAGTAGAGATCTTGAAAAAGCAGTAGGGAGGAAGAAAAGAAGGAGAGAATATGAATGAGAGGAGAAGCAGTACTTAGAAATCCTAGAAATTAAATTTTAATCATTATTATTAGAATATTAATAGATAATATCAGTCCTGGCAAAGAGAGTATTAATAAATTGGAAGAGAGTACAGAACCTGCACAAAGATATGAAGAGATTTTTTAAAATATGAAGATGATTTAAGAGTCTTGGGGGATAGACTTAAATGCTCCAACCTTAGACTAATTGAAGTTCCAGATATGAAGAATAGTGAGAATGAATAAGAAGCAACAGATGAAAATACAATGCTGATAATTTCCCTGACTGCAGAAAAATGTGATCCTCACCTATAATGTGCACAATGACTTTTGATTAGTATAGATAAAAGTAAATCCACACATGGACACACCTGTTATAAAGACAGAGGAATAGAGCAGTGACGTAGAGAGGGTCCCCAAACAGTTCCATTCTTACATGGACACTTGGACTGTGCCCATAGGGAGTGATACAAATCAGCAATTATTTTCAGTTTTGAAAGTTTAGCAACAATTCTATGAAAAGAGGAACTCCCACCCCATATTTTAATACAGGTGTGTTCAGAGATTTGGGGAGATTAAAATAAGTGAAAATAAATTGCACTCTTTCCTACAGCCTCCCTATAATACTCACTATGAGAGTCTTTTAAATACTTTATGAAATAACCATTCTAAAATTTTTCACATCAACAAAACTCTCTGAGCCATTTGAGGAATATTTCCCACTTTTCTAAGTGATGATAAAATAAAGGTCATGCTATCTGGACACAATTGAGAGACTGGCAGAAGAATATTTTAATTCTATGTAAAAAGAATAAAGTTCATTCTGTATTTTGTTAAAAGTTATTCTAATTTCTGAAAAAGAGAAAAAGACAATCAACATGGAGAAAATGTAATTCCCAATTAAAATAATTAGAGCGTTGAACTATTCACAGTTTATTTGTTGTCCAATGAAAGAAATTTCAGCCAAACCCCTTCTTAGAAGAACAGAGACCACAGCAATTTCCATACCTTGGAATGGACACCTGGTTTAGATACTGGAATAAAAAGTAGCAGCCTTTCCATAGGCAGAGAAATTTTACAATAAAGAGGAAAAATTAGCCAAGCTTATAGAAGACAGTGTGGGCCATAAAGACAGGTTGAAAATTGGGAGAGATGCAATTCCAAATTTTTTTTTTTTACCTAGCTCACAAATCACCTTCTTTCATTCAATTATAGGAGCCGTGGAGGAATCTAGAACCATAGTCTTGCATAATTTCACAGTGATTGGATCCCTAGAATTTAGTCTGAGTGAATCTAAAGATAAAGCAAAAATATCAAAACTGCAACTCAATCCCTTCCCAATTCGAACACAGACAAGATCAAAAAGGCAGCTGTCCTAGATGTCAAAGGTTGGGTTAATCACAAGTGAACTCAATCTAATGAAGGCTGTAGCCCAATCTGGAACAACTTAACTTTGATAGCGATCTGCATGATCAGCCTCTCACTTTCTGTAAGAGACAAAAAAGCTTCCACTGTTCTTTTTATACACAATATCTGGAATACAGTCAGAAATTTTAAGACATACATGGAAATTGTTCTCCATAATCAAAAGAAAACATTCAATGGAAGAAGAACTATGATGACCCAATTAATTAAAAAGCAGATAGGACTTTAAACAATTACTGTAAATACATTATAGAATGATATAGTAGGTGAGAAGCTAGCATATTTTAGGAAAGAAAAGACACATAGAGTACTAAAACCAAATGAAAAATACTATATTTTAGTTTCAAAATTCACTAGATGAGGGACTTCCCTGGCGGCGCAGTTGTTAAGACTCTGCACTCCCAATGCAAGGGGCTTGGGTTTGATCCCTGGTCAGGGAACTAGATCCTACATGCATGCCACAACTAAGATTTTGCATGCCACAACTAAGGAGCCCACCGGCTGCAACTAAGGAGTCCATGTGCCACAACTAGGAGCCCCTGTGCCACAACTAAGGATACGGTGAGCCGCAACAAAGGAGCCCACCTGCTGCAACTAAGACCTGGCACAACCAAATAAATAAATAAATATTTAAAAAAATTCACTGGATGAGATTAACAGCAAATTGGACACTGCACATGAAAAGCTTAGTGAATTTGAAGACAGAGCAATAGAAATTATCTAAACTGAAATAGAAAATGAAAATAGTTTGGAAAAAATAAGCACCCAAGGCTTCCCTGGTGGCGCAGTGGTTGAGAGTCCCCCTGCCAATGCAGGGGGACACGGGTTCATGCCCTGGTCCGGGAAGATCCTATGTGCCGCGAAGCGGCTAGGCCCGTGAGCCATAGCCGCTGAGCCTGCGCGTCTGGAGCCTGTGCTCCGCAACAGGAGAGGCCACAACAGTGAGAGGCCCGCATACCGCAAAAAAAATAAAAAATAAAAATAAGCACCCATAGTTTGCGAGAGATTTAAGTGGTGTTGCACGTGTGTAATTGAAGTTACAGAAGAGGAGAAAGAGTATAGAGCAGAAAATTTTGGAAGAAATTGTAGCTAAATATTTTGCAAATTTGATGGGAAAACATCAAGTCACAGATGCAAGAAACTCAACAAATCCCAAGCACAATAAGTGTGTTAAAAGAAACCACATCTTTGGGCTTCCCTGGTGGCGCAGTGGTTGAAAATCTGCCTGCCAATGCAGGGACATGGGTTCGGGCCCTAGTCTGGGAAGCAGCTAGCCCATGCCGCGGAGCAACTAAGCCCGTGATCCACAACTACTTAGCCTGCGCGTCTGGAGCTTGTGCTCCGCAACAAGAGAGGCTGCAACAGTGAGAGGCCCGCACACGGCGATGAAGAGTGGCCCCCGCTTGCCACAACTAGAGAAAGCCTTCGCACAGAAAGAAGACCCAACACAGCCAAAAATAAAATAAATAAATAAAAATTAAAAAACAAAGAAACCACATCTTTAAAACCACAATTTAAAAGAAACCAAACATCATTGTCAACTTGCTAAAAATTAAAGTTTAAAAAGTAGCTAGAGAAAGAAAGTCTCAGTGCATAGAGCAGAACAACGATAAACATAATGGCTGACTTCTTATAAAAAAAAAAAATGAGAGCCAGAAGGAAATGAAATGACATCTTTAAAGCACTGAAAAAAAACTGGCTGCCTAAAATTTCATATCCATAAAAAGTATGTTAAAAGTCAAAGTGAAATAGAGGCATTATCAGATAAATGAAACCTGAGAGAATTTTTGCCAATAGATCCATTCCATAAGAAGCACTTAATAAAGTTCTTCAATTTGAAGAGAAATTATACAGTATGGGAACTCGGATTTATAGGGAAAAAGTGGAAATGGTAAATACATAGGCAAATTCAAAGTACTATTCTTTTAAAAATTCTTTCAAAATAATTATTTAAAGTGAAAAGACTGCATTGTGGGGTTTATAACACATGTGGAAGTAAAATATATGACAGATTAAAACAAAGGAGAGGAAGGGGTGCATGTAGGTTCTGACATCATGTGTGAAGTGGTATAATGTTAATTCAAGGTAGACTGTATTAAAGATACATGTTGTAATTTCTAGAGAAAATGTTAATAAGGAAAGAGGTATAGCTATAAAGCTAATAGAAGAGCTAAAATAGAATTTTTTAAATTACTTGATTAAAATGATACCAACTTCCTGCTTTAGACAATTGGTGTGTTAGTTTTCCATCATTACTGTAACAAATTACCACAAACTTAATGGCTTAAAACAACACAGATTTATTATCTTACAGTTCTGTATGTCTGACACAGTTCTCACTGGGCTAAAACCAAGATGTGAGCAGGTGCATTCCTTTCTAGAGGCTGTAAAGAAGAGTCTGTTTCCTTATTTTTCAGCTCCTACATATTCCCCATCAGTGAGGAAAGTGATGTTCAAGTTGTTGTAAGAAATTTTTCAAAGCTGTATGGCTAAAGGTACAATTTGAACTCAAACCTCTCTAATTCTAAAGATTAGGTTCATCCTCCATTGGGCCATACTGCCCAAATCAAGGAAATCTTTTCAACTATTAGGCTTGATATTATAATTGAGCAAAGCTGAAAAATAAACTCTTTTCCTCATGAAACAGCCTGGGTTCAAACTCTGGCTCAGCCACTTACTAGTTGTGTGACCTTTGTGAAATCATTTCACCTCTCTGTACCTCAGTTTTCTTATCTGTAGGTTGGAATGTTAATCCATACTTCACAAGGTAAAGATGAAATGAGTTAATGTATGTCAAGTTTTAGAAGAGTGAATACTGCAGAAGCCTGGGGTCTCATCCTAACTCTACCATTAATTTATGATCATTTGCAAAATATATATATTTTTGAGGATCTCAATTTGTTGAAGATTTGGCACAATATGTTCAAAAGGAATAAATGTATCAAAAGAACATTTCTAGCTGTGTAATTTATGGTCTAGTTTTTCTGCCTCTCTCTACTCCAGAGGCATCAAAATTCTCAAAGCCATATTGCTTCCCTTCATCATTAGGGAGAAGCTAGACAAAAATAATAATAATAGGAAAGAAATATACAAGACAGTCCTTATCTGCTGACAACATGATTGTCTACATAGAAAATCTAAGAGAACTCTCAGACCTATCATTCAAATTAATAAGAGAGTTCAGAGGAGTTGCTGAATATAAATCAGCAAATTAAAATAGCCTTTCTATTGCCATTAACAAGCAGTTAAAAATGTAATAGAAATTTATATTTAATAATATAATGTAATAGATGTAATATATTACATTATAATATAATGTAATAGAAATTTATTCTCTATAGCAATAACATTTTTAAATGTTTTTAAAATCCAATAATAAAAACTGTGCAAGAGCTTCATGGAGAAATTTGGAAGACATTATTGAAGATCTAAATAAAAGAATAGCAGTACTGTATTTATGGATGCCAAGGCTTAAGACCTGTCAAATGTAATAAGTCCTCAAATTAATATATAAATTTAATGTAATTCCAATCTAAATCTCAACAGGGATTTTCATGCAATTAAACAAGCTGACCCTAAAATTTTATGAAAAATCAATGGGAAAGAATAATAAAGAAAAATTTTAAAGAACAAAAACTAGGGCTTCCCTGGTGGCGCAGTGGTTGAGAGTCCGCCTGCCAATGCAGGGGACATGGGTTCGTGCCCCGGTCCGGGAAGATCCCACATGCCGCAGAGCGGCTAGGCCCGTGAGCCATGGCCACTGAGCCTGCGCGTCTGGAGCCTGTGCTCCGCAATGGGAGAGGCCACAACAGTGAGAGGCCCGCGTTCCGCAAAAAACAAACAAACAAAAAAAAACCTAAAGAGCAGATATTAAGATATTTAATTTTTAAAGTTTTATCATTTAAGCTAAGAGAACATTGACACAGGGGAACACTTATAGGCCAGGAACAGAGTAGAGTTCCGAAGCAGATAAAAGAATATAGGGACTTGACCTATAATAGAGGTGGCATTGTAAATAATTCAATAAATGGAGCTAGGACAATTGGTTATGCAAAGTGAAAAAATGCAATTATATGCTTACCATACACCATACACCAAAATAAATATCAAAGGATTAAAAGCTAAAATGTTAAAACTAAAATTTTAAAACTTGTGAAAGAGTATATAGAATTTTTATGACCTTGTTATAAGAAAAAATTCCCTAAACAAGACACAATTGCACAAATCATAAAGGAGGTAAATAAATTTGACATTGGCAAAAACTTCAACACAGCAAAGGCTAAGGGGTGGGAGAAGACATTTGCAACACATAACTGAAAAAGCACTGGTACCCAGAATAAACACAAAACTTCCTAAAATTAATAAAAATAATATTGATATTCAAATTTTAAAATAGGTAAAGAATTAGAACAAATACTAGTCACAGAATAAGAAATCTAAATGGCCAAAAATAAAACATGTGAAAAGATGATTGCACTGATCAATAATGAGAAAAAGGCAATTTAAAAATAAGATACCATTTCTCACTCATCAAATTAACAAAAATGTAACAATATACAACTACCAAGTTTTGGTATGTTAAGAAGCAATCATAAAAAAAAAAGCAATCATAGGACTACAAAACTGGTACAAACACCTGGAGAAGCAATTTGTCAATATTTAATAAAATTGGTGTACATACCTTATGAATTCATTAGCTATTGCCATAATAAAGCTGCATAGCAAACCACTCAACAGCCAGTTGTGTAAAGCAATAATTACTCTCATGCTCATAGCTCCATGGGAGAATGGATGACATACAGTACATTCATATAATGGCCTACTACGCATCAGTTTAAATGAATGAACTAAAGCCATACGTATCAAAATAAATAAATGTCTAACACATAATGTGAAAGGAAATAAGGAAGTTACAAAAGAATGACATTTAGCATCAAGCCATTTATATTTAATGAAATTTTAAATTCCAACCGAATATGGCAAAAGCATTTTCATGGCCCTGTGCATTTATTACAATGGCCTGTCAGGCAAGTAGATTAGCTGACCCAGAAATATCACTTCCAGAAAAGTTATTTTGAGAAAGCCCATGGATATTTTGATGGTTTCAAATTCCACATGTAGTCCCTCTCAACAGTGAATGTGCTGCATATTTTATGTCACTCGTTTAGGCATCTGTACTAGAACCTGTAGGCAGCCAACAGTCTGTTTGCTTTTATAAAGACCTAAGTAATAGTTTGAGGTCATGCTGGGAAAACTCAGAGCCAATAAATTGCAGCCCTGCTGTACTTATGTCATAGCCTCCAGATGATTGTACTAGCCCGAGTTGCCCATTTACGGTTCAACTGTACAGCCGACAGTTGAAAAAATACCACAGACCTAAAAATACTCACACTGTTACATGTTTTCTTGTGACAGAGCCACCACACTTGGAAGAGTTAACCATATTGCAAAGAGGAGACAGTTTGGGTTAAGACAAGAACTGGGTGTGCCCAGTGGTCCCAGGCTGCTACCAGATGGGAAGCCATTCTTGGCTTCAGAAAAAACTCCTTCAGGAGTTAGCAGAGTTCCAGCCATAGACTGAGCTTCATGGGCAGAGCTCAAAGGCCCAGAAATGAAAGAGATGACAAGAAAAAAGCCAGGACACAGGAGAAGAAGAATTGAGTGCCATCCAATTTGTAAAGCAGGACCTGGGGCACAGGGATCAAGGCATTCAGGCATCAGTCAGTCATCCTAGAGTCCTCTTCTGAGACCCCACTGTGGGCCAGGCTGGGAACAAGGACCTGCTCTATTTTTCCATCTGGGCCAAAGAATTCCTATATTTTTATATGCAAGTAAAATTATTGAAAGTCCATAAGTTTCTGGTAAGAGAGATTATTACTGGTGAATAAAAAGTAAGAATTGGGAATCTGAGCAAAGAATCAAGTGTTTTACTTTTGCAATTTTGGTACTACTTGACCTTTTTACTCTGAGCTTCTATTACTTTAATATTAATTTATAAACATATCCTTTCTTAAAAATAAAGTAATAGAATGATTGTTCCACAATCAACTTTACAGATATGTAAACTGAGGCCCAGAGATATTAATTGACTTATACAAATTGATGTGTCAAATTAGTCCTAGAGCCAATGGTAGAATTTAGGTCTTCCATGTTCTAATTCATGTTTTTTTTCTCTTAAGCTGCCCCTTTTCTTTTAGCTGATCAAGATATATACTGTAAACATGAACATACTCAATTATATGAGGCCAGGATTCCAAGAAACTTTCTTAAATTTGAGAGTTTGTGGAAAAAACTACTTGATCTATAAGTTTGATAAATTGCTTTTAAGGCATGTTTTCACAATGTTCTGTTTGAGAGCCAAAAATCTCCTTGGTTTTAATAATCACATTTATATCTGAATTCTATAAGTACTTCAAAGTAATGGGAACAGCATTGAGCCAATATTACTGAAGCGTATTATTTAAGATTTGATAGGCAGCTTGGATTTTATAAGAAAAACATAAACAGCAACATCAAAGCCTAGTTCACTAAAAATTTTTCCAAGTTGCTTCAAAAATTCTCTCTAAAGCATCAGATACAAACCTAACTTTCCAATTCTTAATATCCACCTGGGACTTCACATCCTTTTTTCCTGTCTCATCCTTCCTGGGCCACATCAACCTTGCACATTCTCCCACTGTGCTTTCCACTCCACTTCCTCTGCTTATGTCAGTCAGTAAACTATTGCTCCAAGGAGCCCTGCCCAGAATAGGCTTTTGTAATGGCTATTGATTTGAGATCCTCGTTTCTGCTTTCGCTTTACATCTTCAGTCTTAATTCATTTACTCTTTTATCTAATCTTATTTCTTGATTATTACATTTAGCAGATGAGGTTGTAATCTTGATAGTCCATATTTAACATTCACAAAAATACCATTACATTTTTCATTTACTTAATATCAGTCAAAATTAAATGGGGATACTGGAAATGACTAGAATGTACCATGGTGATCAGGGGAACTCCCAGCAGAGAGCCAGAGATGGCATCAGGGGAGTGCGGCTGGAGCCAACAGGTGCCTGTCCCCTTTGTCCTCACACTTCCTGGAACTGGCTTGCCCTGGGCTACTAGACAAGTAGCTCTGACTTCCAAATGCTACCCTAGTTCCTCAACCTGCCAGATGATTTCATAGTATCCCCTCCAAACATAGGTCATGTTCCTCCAAAATGTAGAATTGATCTCCATGTCCTTTTGTTGTTGTTGTTCAAACTTAGTGTTTAGGACTTCAGCAACACAAAAAGAAAATGTATTGAATAGTTCCTGTATGTTAGCATTTGAGCCACTGATCAATTAAATCAAAGCAGCAGGGGAAAAAATATCTTGGCAAAGTCCAAGGCAGAATTCTTACTGCCTTGGGACATCGGGGCCTTAGAGGATCGTAACATAATAAATATATGATAACTTTAATGAATACAGAATTGAATTTAATTTCTATACAGTTAAGTGAATGTATCAATTAGGTTTCCTTGGCTGCAGGTGAAGGAAAGTAACTCTTGCTAACTTCAAGGGGAGAAAACAAGAAATATAATGAAAGTCTCTAGGGATAGTTCAAAGAATTGAAGGAAAAGCTGTAGAACAAGTCCTCAGGAAGAACAGGAACCTGGAAAGCTCCAGGGATCTAGTAGAAGTAATTAATAGGCTGTTCCTTGAGAGTATCAGTACCAGGAGTACATCAGTCTCAACTGGTTTTTGTCCAGAAGGAGAGTATCTGATGCCTAGGGGAAGCCTAAGGTACCAGCAAAGGGTGTGAGGTAATTCCCTAAAGGAAATTTAAGGACTGTTATGAAAGGAACAGCCCATGAATGCTGAATGAAGTCAAGTAATGTTCACCAGCGCACTGACATATATACACTACCAAATGTAAAATAGATAGCTAGTGGGAAGCAGCCACATAGCACAGGGCGATCAGCTCAGTGCTTTGTGACCACCTAGAGGAGTGGGATAGGGAGGGTGGGAGGGAAGTGCAAGAGGGAGGGGATATGGGGATATATGTATACACATAGCTGATTCACTTTGTTATATAGCAGAAACTAACACAACATTGTAGAGCAATTATACTCCAATAAAGATGTTTAAAAAAAGAAATGTTCACCATAATGATAAAATTACAAAGTCCCGGGTTCCATTTCCCTGGGAAGAACAAGGCACCAATAAGGGGAATTAAGTGTTAGAGAGAGATGGAGAGTCAAAACAGAGCTTGCATTCTATTTAACAGACTCATCTGCTTTATTCTTCCTAATATAAAGGATAGGAAGTAAGATAGGTAAGAGAGTTTCCACTTTCTAAATTAGCATAAGCCATCTCTAGAGAGTAAAGGGCTAAAAGTTGTTTCTGCAATTGTTTGTCCTTGAAAATAAAATACTATTTTTTTAAATGTTTGTCCTGTGGACACAGATGGTCATTTAACTTTCACATTTGAAATGGTTAGTATTATGATCATATCTATATCATGAGACTTTCTAAACATTTATTTTTCATAGCATAAGCGAAGTGAGTTACATTTTATAAAAGCGAAGTAGTTATTTCATTTCATTAAAATGACAGGAGAGAATTAATTACAGGGATTAGCACAATCAGAATCAATTAATAATTGTTTAATATTCTTCTGGATTCAAATCAGTATTTCCATATAATAACAGTAGAATGCAAGTACAATCATGTATTAAATGCCATGTCAATTAATCATGTTAAAGGTGCTGATTTAAATGGCAAAGGAATTAAGATGACCTTTCATTTATCAAGAACAGTTGGCATTTTGAAAAGAAAGGATTTAGAAAATACTTTCCTGTGCATACTTCAAGACTGTCAGTAATTACTTGAACATATTTTTTTTTTAACGATAGTCTTCTCCTCAAAAGCAATGTTATAAAAAGAGCTAAACATTTTTGTGGAGGAAAATTTAAGCATTCCTCCAAGTGAGATAATCATATTAACAGTCAAAAGTTCTTCTGAGTATGTACTCATCTTTTTATATATGAAGTATGTGTCTCAACTATGGTATAATTTGAAATTCTGATACATATGAACAAACTCTCAAGCCCGAGGGGAGGGTCCACCAGAAGCCTATTTTTCAGGAGATTTTTGAGAGCTAACTCATCCTTAAAGGAGAAAAGGGAAATAAAAATGAGCAGGACTGTGGTAGACATGACTCTAAAATTGCTCCTGAAGACATTCTGCCCTAATCCTGTGACCTTTGAATATGAAGAGCAGGCACATCTGTGATTTGTTATCTTACACAGCAAAGGGATTTCCAGAAGTATTTAAAGTTGCCAATCAGTTGACTTTGACTTAATCAAAACCAAGGTTGTCTTTATGTTCCTGATCTAATCACACAAATCCTTCATAGACAAAGAAGTTTCTCTGGTTGGTGATAGAAGAGGAAGTCAGAGGATTCAGAGCACAGGAAGGATCTGAAGCACCACTGGTTTCTGTGAAGATTGGGGGAACCCATGTTCACGGTCTGGAGAGAGACTCCTCGCTGACAGCCACCGAGGAAATGTGGATCTCAGTACTATACTCACAAGGAACTAAATTCTGCCAATAACCTGAGTAATCTTGGAAAAAGATTCTTCCTAGGAAGCTTCCTCTGAGCTTCCTCAGATCTTCCAGATAAGCATCCAGTCTGGAAGACACTTTGTTTCAGCCTTGTGAGACTTAAGGCAGAGGACCAAGTGAAGACTGCCTGGACTTCTGATCTACAGAACCGTGAGACAATAAATGAGTGGTGTTTTAATTTACAAATTTATGATAATTTGTTATGTAATAATAGAAATTTAAATGTGGACCTCAGTTGAATTTGTTCTTTGTCAAGGATTATAGGCCAGCTGCCTCTTGGACTCATGTTTGAGTCCTGAGGAGAATATTTTGGGTAAGGTAACTGCGGACTCTATTACATGGCCCTAAATAGGTATATTTAGACAAGAAGCTGAATTGCATACAATTTGCTGTACAATAATCCAGAAAAAAAAGTTGGGGTGGGGTGTGAAACAAGATTACCACAATTGTGAATCATTATTGAATATATGTTTAAATTTTCTATAACGTATGATATATTTCCTTATGAGAGCATATTATATATTTCTATATGATAGCGTATGTTTCCATAAGATGACAGATACGTTTAAATACATATTGTATGGTAAACTTATAGTATGCCTTTAAAATTTCCAAAGGAAAAACAGTGAGAAACACTGAAGGACCAGAAATAATACATTTCTGCAAGACAGAAGGTAGATATGACTGAACTGAAAGACAAAAGCACAACCCAAAACAGGCCAGAGAGCCCTGTTGCAAATAAAGTAGGAAAGCTTAAGAGTTGGGCCAAACTTCTCCATTGTGAGCCAGCCCTGGGACAATCATCAGAGCAGTTGATTGGGAGACTGCTCAGGTGGCAGCCAGCCAATTTGCTACAGACCACCCAAACCCTCATCCCTCCTCCTTGTTGTGACAATCACGGGACAGTGGGCTACTGAACCCAGACAGTAACAGTGCCTGAAGGTGCTCAGGATGAAATGGCAGAAACCCAGCTGGCTACCAAGACCCAGAAGGAAGAGGAAAATCTTTCTAGCTCCTGGCATATCCTGCCTGCCTCTATCCCATAATTACTCAAGATGGGCTAAAGTAAGCAGTGCTACATGTACACTCACCAGGGTAAAAAGAAATATCAAATACAAGGGTAAGCAATTTTTTAAAAGAAAACCAGCACTGTTAAAGTGAGCCATCAAATGACAAGCCCACAGCAAACATCATCCTCAATGGTGAAAAACTGAAAGCATTTCCACTAAGATCAGGAACAAGACAAGGTTGCCCACTCTCACCACTCTTATTCAACATAGTTTTGGAAGTTTTAGCCACAGCAATCAGAGAAGAAAAGGAAATAAAAGGAATCCAAATCGGAAAAGAAGAAGTAAAGCTGTCACTGTTTGCAGATGACATGATACTATACATAGAGAATCCTAAAGATGCTACCAGAAAACTACTAGAGCTAATCAATGAATTTGGTAAAGTAGCAGGATACAAAATTAATGCACAGAAATCTCTGGCATTCCTATATACTAATGATGAAAAATCTGAAAGTGAAATCAAGAAAACACTCCCATTTACCATTGCAACAAAAATAGTAACCTTACCGATAGAGTAAGGTTAATAGAACAAAAGAAAGAAAACTTCAAACGAAGTATAACATTCTAAGGTGGATACAAGATAATACCACTCCCATGAAGAAATAACAGTCATTTTAAAGTATAATTATTCCAAAATAACAATAAAAACATACATATTTTAATAATATTTCTATTTTAGGAATAATTAAATACACATAATATGAAAAGCAAATAAGAAATTATGCTAAGTAATAAGATTTTAGTGGAATAGAAAATTAAATCAAAGAAATTAAGTGAAAACTCTGTAATATTCTTTTTAAAAATTCCAGTAAAAATCTCTTTTAATTGGAAATATCAGTAGACACATATTTCTTAGCTCTGTCTGCTTAAAGGGCATGGGAACATTGACACCCCAGTAGCAATGAGTACCCCTAATACCGGATTATGGTCTCCAAATATCTTTTCTCACCAAGAAGAACCAAGGTTCCTCGAAGAATGCCCAGTACGAGCCTTGCAGAGAATGCACTAGATAAGTCTGGAACATCTTGCTGTGCTAGAAAGCAAGCTATGAAGGAGTACTAGTATCATTTCAAAAAATACGAAGCCTATTTTGACTCCCGTTGGCTAAAGAATAGAAATTTGAACATCAAAAAAGAATCATGACTCTAATAGATAGAAACACAACAAATATATAAAAATCCATGGGTTCATAATAAAACTCCAAAATTTATATGGCTAACAAACTTTAGAGGGTTTTTTTTTTATTCCAGAAACTGTGAAATAAAGTGAAATTATCGGTAGTTATCTTTTCTGTATAAACTATTTCAGGGTAGCTAAAAAGTTGATAAGGGAATATTCTCCTTTGTAGAATAATCATTTCTGTTATTGGCAAAATCTGCATTTTTCTGCTGCTAATAATAGTTAATACGAGATTTTTAATGACTGTTAAAAATACTAGATAAAAGGTCAATAAGGATCTTTATAATGGCTGGGTCAGGCAGAAAATACCTGAATCCAGTGAATGATTTTAAAAACACTAAGAAAGGGGCTTCCCTGGTGGCGCAGTGGTTGAGAATCTGCCTGCTAATGCAGGGGACACGGGTTCGAGCCCTGGTCTGGGAAGATCCCACATGCCACGGAGCAACTAGTCCCATGAGCCACAACTACTGAGCCTGTGAGTCTGGAGCCTGTGCTCTGCAACAAGAGAGGCCGCGATAGTGAGAGGCCCGCGCGCTGCGATGAAGAGTGGCCCCCACTCGCTGCAACTAGAGAAAGCCCTCACACAGAAATGAAGACCCAACACAGCCAAAAATTAATTAATTAATTAAAATGTAAAAAAAAAAACACTAAGAAAGAAAGAACTATCTTTGTATTACATACCTAGTAACACCTATGGATTAACCTTGTCAAAACCTATGGATTAACCTTGTCAAAAGTTGAATCTGAATCTCATCAAGCAGTTAAATCAAAATGTTAGTTTACACGGAATTCAGGTGACAGAAAAACATGTTAAATGATACCACAAAGATACAATCAACAAAATCCAAAATATGAGAAGTTATACAGAACAAATAACTTTATTCCTTCAATTAACAAATAACAATTTTTAAATGATTGGGGACTATTACAAAGAGACTTAAGAGACAAATTAACCAAATGCAAAGTGTGGACTTATTCTTATTTGAACAATCCAACTGATATAGATACTCAGAGAAGATTGTTTATGAACCAGGTACATATTAAATGATATTAAGGAATTATTGTTAATTCTATTAAGAATGATAATGGTACTTAGTTAAATTGAAATGTCCTTCCCTATCAGAAATATTTAAGTACCTACCAATGAAGTGATATATCTTGTATTTGCTTTAAAAATACTTCAGCAAAAATTATATATTTATGTAATGTTATATAATATTTGACCTATATCTACACATGCATATATATGGTACATATGTAGGAACGGCTCAAAGTGGGAAATATTGATAATTCTTGAGATTGATGATGAATATGTGGGGTCTCATTATACTTATGCAAAAAACACACACACGTATACACACACAGCTTTAATATTTCACTCAAAATGCAGCATGAAAAGGCCAAGGAAGTAGATTGAAAGGTTTCAGAAATCTCACTGGAAATGCAAATGGAGGGACCAAAGAAAATGGAAAGGGGAAATATTCGCAATGGTTGTTTTAATTTCAGAATTTTTAAAAGGCAGAAAATTTTAAAGTGCTGAGTAGAATAAGTGAAAAAAATCCATTTCCTAGACACATCCTGGTGAAATTTTAGGACATCAAAAAAATCTGAAAATCCCTCAGAGAGGAAAAAAGACATTACCTATTAAGGAGCAAGAATTGACATATAACTTCTCTGGTAAAAATGAATACACAGCAGCAGAAAAATATCTCCAGTGGTTTAAGAGAGAAATAGTTTTTTTCAGCTTTATTGAGATTTAATTGACAAATAAAATTATAAGTTATTTAAACTGTACAACATTGATGATTTGTTATCCTGTACATTGTAAATGTATCCCCTCCATCTAGTTAACACATCTGTCTTCTCACATATTTATCCCTTGTGTCTGTGAGAACATTTAAAGTCTACTCTCTTAGCAAGTTTCAATTATACAATACAGTGTTATCAACTATAGTCACCATGTCATACATTTAGATCCTCAACCTTATTCATCTTATAACTGAAAGTTTGTGCCCTTTTACCAGACTCTCCCTAGGGAGAGAAGTAATTTTGAAGCTAGAATTTCATATCATTTTCATGAAAAGGCAAAGACATTCTCAGTTAATATAATACTCATAAACCCTCCTTGAAAGATTAATTAGGGAATTTACTTAAGAAAAAATCGGTTATAAAACAAAAACGTGTAACGGTAATTATAAAGTATTGTTTGTAAGGAGTAATAAAAAAATAAGTAACTAAAATCCCAGATGATCACAACATGGGCAGAAAGGGAAAGCAGGAATAAAAGGAATTAGGTGTTATGGATAGGATTAGCCCAACGTTATTTATAAAAGTATATTTAAATATGTTTAAAATTTTTTAATTTAAAATATAAATGCTAAAATGAAAAAGACATGCAATATCAAGTGTTGGCAAAGATATGGAGCAAATAGAACTCTCATACACTGTGGTGACAGTTCAAATTTGTTACAGTCACTTTAGGAAACTGGTCTTGTCTACAAAAGCTGAATGTACACAAGCTGTATGACCAAATAATTTCATTTATAGAAATACAGTGACAGAAATGAATAGTAATGTACATCAAGAGATTTGTACTACACTCTGTATGACAGTCTCTGGGTCCATCCATTTCTCTACAAATGACCCAATTTCACTCCTTTCTATGGCTGAATAATATTCCATTGTATATATGTACCACATCTTCTCTTTTGTTTTGTTTTGTTTTGTTTTGCGGTACGTGGGCCTCTCACTGTTGTGGCCTCTCCCGTTGCAGAGCACCAATTCTGGACATGCAGGCTCAGCAGGCATGGCCCACGGGCCCAGCTGCTCCATGGCACGTGGGATCTTCCCGGACCAGGGCATGAACCCATGTCCCCTGCATTGGCAGGTGGACTCTCAACCGCTGCGCCACCAGGGAATCCCCCACATCTTCTTTATCCATTCATCTATTGATGGGCATTTAGGTTTCTTCCATGACCTGGCTGTTGTAAATAGTGCTGCAATGAACATTGGGGTGCATGTGTCTTTTTTTTTTTTTTAATCAACTTTTGTTTTCTGGGGGTTTTTTTGAATTTTATTCTTTTATACAGCAGGATCTTATTAGTTATCCATTTTATACATATTAGTGTATACATGTCAATCCCAATCTCCCAGTTCATCACACCACCACCACCCCCCTGCCGCTTTACCCCCTTGGTGTCCATACATTTGTTCTCTGCATCTGTGTCTCAGTTTCTGCCCTGCAAACCAGTTCATCTGTACCATTTTTCTAGGTTCCACATATATACGTTAATATACGATATTGGTTTTTCTCTTTCTGACTTACTTCACTCTGTATAACAGTCTCTAGATTCATCCACGTCTCTACAAATGACCCAATTTTGTTCCTTTTTATGGCTGAGTAATATTCCATTGTATATATGTACCACATCTTCTTTATCCATTCGTCTGTCGATGGGCATTTAGGTTGCTTCCATGACCTGGCTACTGTAAATAGTGCTGAAATGAACATTGGGGTGCATGCGTCTTTTTGAATTATGGTTTTCTCAGGGTATATGCCCAATAGTGGGATTGCTGGGTCATATGCTATTTCTATTTTTAGTTTTTTAAGGAACCTCCATACTGTTCTACATAGTGGCTGTATCAATTTACATTCCCACCAACGGTGCAAGAGGGTTCCCTTTTCTCCACACCCTCTCCAGTTCAAAAGTAGGCCAAACTAATCTATATAGTAAATGTCAGGATAGTGGTTATTCTTGGGAAGTGGATTAGAATTGAAGGGAGCTCAGGGAACCTCTGGATGCTATTAAAGATCTCTGGTCTTGATCTGGGTGTGAAAAATCATCAAGTTGAAGAACTCTGAAAACTCAAAAAGAAGAAAACAAACAACATGATTAAAAAATGAGCCAAAGACCTTAACAGACACATCACCAAAGAAGATATACAGATGGCAAATAAGCACATGGCCATGATATGTCATCAGGGAAATGCAAATTAAAACAATAGTGAAATACCACTACACACCTATTGGAATGGCCAAACCCAAAACACTGCCCACAGCCACTTTGGAAGACAGTTTGGAGGTTTCTAACAAAACTAAGCACATTCTTCCCATATGATTCAGTAGTTGCGCTTCTTCCTATTTACCCAAAGGAGTTGGAAATTTGCGTCCACACAGAAACCTGCACATGGATATTTATAGCAACTTTATTTGTATTTGCCAAAACTTGGAAGCAAACAAGCTGTACTTCAGTAGGTGAATGGATAAATAAAATGTGCTACATCCAGATAATGTAATATTCAGCGCTAAAAGGAAATGAGCTATCAAGCCAAGAAAAGAAATGGAGGAATCTTAAATGCATATTACTAAGTGAAAGAAGCCAATCTGAAAAGGCTACATACTGTATGA
Organism: Neophocaena asiaeorientalis asiaeorientalis; assembly: GCF_003031525.2. Lineage (NCBI taxonomy): Eukaryota > Metazoa > Chordata > Mammalia > Artiodactyla > Phocoenidae > Neophocaena > Neophocaena asiaeorientalis. Next base: position 13,106,497 of record NW_020175528.1, read on the forward strand.
TTCCAACTATATGACATTCTGGAAAAGACAGAACTATGGGGACAATAAAAAGATCTGTGGTTGCTAGGAAAAGGGGGGGATGATGGGAGAGTGAACAGGCAGAGCACAGAAGAGTTTAGGGAAGTGAAAATACTTTGTATGATATTATAATGACAGATATACGTCATTATACTTTTGTCCAAACTCGTAGAATGTACAATACCAAGAGTGATGCCTGAAGTCAACTATGGACTTTGGGTGATTATGATGTGTCAGTGTAGGTTCATCCTTGGTTATAAATGTACCATTCTGGTGAGTACCTGTGTGAGGGCACGGGGCATAACGGAAATCTCTGTACCTTCTTCTCAATTTTGTTGTGAAACCTAAAACTAATTTTAAAGATACACTCTTTTTTAAAAATCATCAAGTTGTATGTTTGTGATTTCTTGCCTTGAAATCAATAAAATATTCAAAACTTTAGAGAACCCTTGAAAAATAGAATTTATTTAAAATGTAGAACTTCCAAACTATGAATGGAAGTAAGAATAGAATGATTGACCAACCCAAAAATAAATAGAAAAGGGAACACCAAGGAATAAGAAGCATGGTAGAGTACAAAACATGATGTGGCAAAAATAAGTCCAAACTTACCAGTAATTCTTTTTAAAATGTGAATTGCTTATATTTACTTCTTAAAAACAGAAACTCTCAGATATAATTCAGTTCTAAATCTAGTTTGTAGGATTTATAAAAGACCCATTTAAGCAAAATGACACAAAAGATTTGAGTTGATGAAAAAATCTGTAACAGGTAAATATTAACAAAAAACCTGATGTATTAATATTTACTAGTAAAAAAGTAGACTTTAAGACATTTTAAAAGGACAAAGCTATTTCAAATTTATCAAAGAAATAATTTACCAAGAAGGAAAAACAGCCAAGTATGTCTTCGAAGTATAGAAATCAATAGAGACATTGGCAAAACCATATTATGTGAAGAAACTTTAATATGGGCTCTCTCACACAGAAAATATATATACAGTCTGCTCAAAAACAAATGGAACACTTACAAAATGTAATTACATACTACATACTTTTATTTCAAATCCTATAAAAATGAAATTTTAAAACCCTTTACTAAAGATAAGAAGCCAAATTACCATATGATTATAGGTGTCTATCAATCATGAGTGAAAAATATATTACCACAATAATTACATGTTTTTTCTGTCATAACTGCAATCTGGTTTGTTAAAGAGTAGAATTACACAAGACCGTGATAAAGCTCCAGTTATTGCTCAGGGCTATCAGTGTGAAAAAAAATGTGAATGAATAGAAATATGACCTAAGTCTCAGAATTTTTCTTAATAAGCAGCCTTGAGAGAATCTTGGATTGCACTGGTCTGCATATCAATCTGACAAGTCTCTAAATTCAACAACTTTTAACATGTGAACTCTGGGGCAGAAGAGAGGAATTTCAGTATTACATTTTGAAGGCTATTTAGGCACAATAGATGCTAATGTCTGCTAATTCACACATTACCCAGTTTTGCTGCCCAGGAAGCAAATGTGTGCAACTCATAAGACCACCACCAATATTGACTCTTTCCTTTCCCTGTGCATGTATTCCATTAGTTACAATAAAGGCCCTTGTAACTGGGAACAATATAAGCAACAGTATTTGGGACAGTGTGCCTTGAGGCTCATTCTCTATTGGCAGAATAGCTCTATAATTCTCTTGCTTTGCCAAGAAACATTGCCTCACATTAAATGGGAATTGAGTCTAAGTTTGGGCTCCTTTTTGAGGACAGAAGAATCTTATAAGAAATTTCCCCTGAAAAAGACAGTAGCTTAGTTGTAAATGGAGCCCTTGTTTCTTAAGATGATAAACCAGTTACTTATTTTCACTGAACATGTTTTTCAAGTGGAGAGAGAATCTAGAACTGTATGTTCTAAAACCAATTTATAAATTTTCTGTGAGACATCTTTTGTCCAGCCTTCATCTTTTTCTCCCAAGAATATAGTATATTTGATTCACAACTTTACAGAGAAATAGCCAACTGGATACAAATCATTGAATTTTTTACCCCAAACCATTCACTGTGTGTGTGTGTGTGTGTGTGTGTGTCTGTGTGTGTCTGTGTGTGTATGCATAGGTATGCTGGTTAATGTTTAAGAACTGGCCCCTCTGGAAAAGAAAAGAAAAAGTGCTGATTTGTAACGTTTGCTGGTTTTCATGCTCCCTTCATTCCAGATTTCAAGCTACCCACATTAGTCCTGAAAATTTAACAATCTGCTCTCACAAGCTAGTGCAAGCAAGTTCCAGCACACCAGTTGTGAGGGGGGCGGAGTGGGGGAATACCCTTGCACCATCAAAATTGAATTGATAGTTGTATCTGTATCTCACTAGTCTGAATATGTAGTTTAGAGTATCTGATTTATGGTAAATGTAACTTTTGATAATCTACTCATTATATTTTTACTTAGGCAAAAATTCTGCAGCATAAGTACCATCTCCTTATACCATCAGATCTCAGTGGGAGTTGGTTAAATATAATAGCACAAGAGAAAAATCAACACTATAGTTGTAACTCTACAGAATATGAGCAGATTTTAAAGAAATATTTTAAGGGCTCCCTAAAGCAGAGCCTAAAGGCAATAAGCAGATCTTTGAGCTAGTTTTTTTTGTTGTTTTTTTTTTAATGTGAGGTAAATAATAATCATTACCTTCGTGCTCTGTTCTGCCCTGAAAAGAGCTTCAAGCTGTATTTTGGAAATGTAACATTTAAGTCATACTGAGAGCTTTTCCTTTTAAGGCAGACAACAGCTTTTATAGATGTGAGGGGATGTCATTCACCTCCACTCCGGGTCTGTGTGACTCCGAAAAGCTTTGTATGATTTTCAAATAAGAGGAATGATCTTACCTATATCTTCTCCCAACCTAGAAATGGGCTCCTTTTAATTGGGAAACTAGAGGACATGAAGCCTGGTTTTTCCCTAAGTTATTGTGCCATCTAATTGCTATTCAAATTTTTGAAACAAGACATCATTTTCTAAACATTGGTAAATTTGTTCTATTCAATTTTATGCATTATACCAAACAACACACATAATTATTAAGAAATATTAGAAAATTTTCAATTCACAGCATTAGTTCTCCAAGAAATTGCAGTTCTTAAATAAAGAATTTTAGGAATGAAAGGAATTTAGATGATACGTTAAACATCAATCAACACTGCCAGTTCACCTGGTACAGCCAAGAAATTTGGTAACTAGGATGGTATTCCACCTATGAAAAGAACAAAGCAAGCTGGAGGTAATAACCACAGTAATGATAACTAACACTTATTGAAGCACTTACACATATTTATCCACTTAAGGGGTTTTAGACTGTATTTTATAAAGTTAGTTAAGATTACATTTCACTAGTAAGAATACTCCACAGTATTGGTAATATTAATTATCTAAGTGAAATGAAATAGCTTACAGGTAATAGGTGTCAATCTTTTGCTATCTGTTGGCTCTTTTTAAAAACTGGTTTATCATCATGTTCTAACATCTTTCATGTCAATCTATAAAAGGAGTTATTATCCTGAAAGTGAAGAAGTCACTTTCAAATACAACCATAATTTTGAGCACTCAATACTTGAGAATCTGTTTTTGCACTTTCAATTAATTCATCAAATGTTTCTGAAGCCTCTGCCTTATGCTAAGTCTGGGAGAAACCCTGGGCTATTGCATCAAAAATAATTGGGTTAGGTGACTTAAATGTTGTTTATACCCCTTTTCCTGATGTATGACCTAAAGGAGAGTTTTAGGCTCAGCGGCCATGGCTCACGGGCCCAGCCACTCTGCGGCACATGGGATCTTCCCGGACCGGGGCACGAACCCGCATCCCCTGCATTGGCAGGTGGACTCTCAACCACTGCGCCACCAGGGAAGCCCAAAAATATTTTTAAGATTGTATTAGACAGGGTCCTCCAGAGAAACAGAACCAATAGGAGATGTATATTTTAATATATAAAGCTTAGGCAGATGCCAGAAAAATAGTCTTTCCACATATTTTCATAACCTGGCTACGCTGTCACCTTAAGCTTAGGAGGTCAAAAATCATTATGGAGATGGATATAACCTTTTCTTAAGGAAAGAATTCCAGAGTATCTTGACTAGATTTGTTCTTCTTAGGCAACATGATTCCTAACTTTAGCAGTCTTGAGTCTAAAATCTGCAGGGCATACCAGCAGGTTGAAAATTCAGGCAGAATTTCTACGTTGCAGTCTTGAAGCAGAATTGCTTCTTCGGAAAACCTCAGTCTTTTGCTCTTAAAGCCTACAACTGATTGCATGGGCCCATCCTGTTAAGGTCAACTGATTATACATGTTAATCATCTTCACAAGTGACTTCACAGAAACATCTAGACTAGTATTTGATCAAATGACTGGGCACCATAACCTAGACAAGTTGACACATGAAATTAACCATCACAAAGATCGTATATGATTTTTTGCATAGGACTCAAGAGTTCAAAAAACTGAATGACATTGCTATAACAAAACTTCCATTCCTATTTACTTATATTTAAATAGACATAATCTTTCCACCTGAAAATATGAAAATTAGAGCAGAATTGATACTCAACCCTGTCTCATTCTAACAATAAGTAACATTCATCCATGTCTACGTAGGGTTATTTGTAGAAAATTTCCATCCATCTCCCTAAAAAATGCATTTCCTTAACAATTGTGTGTAGTATTTTATAATATATATTTGTGCTATTTAGTTCAATTGTGTACTAATAATTGTAATAAAAAAACTCACTTCAAAGAATCTTTAATAGTTAGACCCTTATAGACACAAATCTTTAAAAAATTATTTCCAAATGGGTACACATAATTTTATTACAGAGTAATCTGATAATTAATAAAAGATTTTTAAGCATAAAAATATGTTAGGATAAAATTCTATGGGAGGAGGAGAATGGAAACACAAGTACAAAGCAAACTAAAAGTGGAATTCTAGTTTGAAAGGTTGATTCACTGATTTTTTTTTTAATGGATTATGGTTAGCAACACACTGCTATGGTTTTTAGGTTATACTGAGTGTTTTTAAAGAGTTTTATTTTAAAAGATCAGTATTTGCATCATACTGGAAATGATACCTTTGTTTATAATTATGATGAGAAATTTTAAATGTACATTTAGATGGGCCAGAAGATACATATTTTTTCCAAATTCTTTTAGCAGATATTTAAGGAAAAAATGTTAGAAGGCTAGTCTCATGTGTCTTGAGAACACAAAAGACATTTCTGTCTAAAAATAACTCTGTCCTAAACCAAGGAAACTCTTCAAGTTCTCAACTCTACAGAATATATTGCTGAAATAGGACTGAACCTTAGAGATAATCTAATTCTGTTCCATTATTACAAATGTGGAAATTGGACCCAAAAAGGGTAAAAAGAGTGTCTCTCCACCTACTCCAGTATCTTTGACTACATCATGACGTAGAGATGTCTTGACGAGGAGATTTGGCACGTCATCTTGCTATCCAGACAAGAATCTAAGAGGCAAATATACAGCCTCATAATGTTAAGTGTATGAAGAATATAGACATTATAATGATATCTCATTAAGAAATTTTATTTTTTTAGCACTTCCAGGATTACCATTTTTTTCTAAGGATAAATTTAGACTTTGTCCCAGGACTTTCAGAATTTAACAGATCTTAACATGAACCTATTTAACAGTCTGATTCTGACATATAAACTCCTAAAGTGTATAAAATAGCTACTAATAATCATCCTCCTTAGATCGCAAATGCCTGAGAGCCATTGTGTTAGTGTGAAAGGTGAACCTAAATGCTTTTTCTGAGGTAAAGTGTTTAATATAATAATAGGATTTAATTAAATGAAAAATAGGAGAGAAAATAATATCATATTCATTTGTGGCAATTTACTACCGTAGGTGGTATTTTCTTTTCCTTTTTTTTTTTCTCCAAATTTTCTACAATGTGATTGTATTACTTTTACAGTGGAAGACAGTTTTCAGGAATGTTCAGAGAATATACACTGCTCTAGGTTCACATTTTTGGATTTTAGACAAAGCTCCACATTGGTGGAGGGAGAGGAAAAATTTTAGGGCTTTAAATAGAGGTGTACTAAGAGATATAAGGTATAAAATGAGTATTAAATGCATTTATGTCTTCACATGTTTTATGTAATACAATTATTTCGTGTAATCGATTGAAGAAGAAATGAAGTCTAACCCTTTTGGGTTATAACCCATGAACTTTAGCCCCAGAGTAGTATCTGTGAAATATGCACAGTCCAAACTTGCAAATTCCATTCTTCAGTTAAACCTCTGTAAAGACAGTAAAGGAGATCCATTTCTGAGCATTCAGCCAAACATCACAGCTGACGTCTCACTTCCCCCCATCCTCTCCAGTCCTGTCAAATTCCATACCCACTAGAGCCTTTCACTTGCCAAAACCAAGGGAAGGGAAAAACAAAACAAAATGAAAAAAAAAAGAAAATTATTTTCTCTTTAAGTCCTGGCCCGGAACTGTTTCTTTCTCTGTCCCTACTGTTTTATGCAGAGATTCAAACACTTTTGCTGGGTCCTCCTGCCTCTCTCCCTTTCCAACTGTATTGATGAATATAGGTGGGGTGGGAGAGCATTAGTGGGTTAGGAGTTGATTCCTGAATGGTTTTGCTTCACTTGAAACTATCCAAGTTTACCTTTAGAAAAGAAAAAGAAAAGCTAAATGGTTACTCACAAAACCTTAGCAAATGCATTTTACTTATGATTCGTGCAACAAAAATCAGAATTCGGAGAGAATATTCACCTCCTAAAAGAAGTGGCAGTAACAACAACAAAAATCTCATAGTCACTGAAGCTCTATGAAACGTGTACTTTGCAGGAAGTTAGTGTCGATGTGCATATGGAATGTGTTAGAATCACTAACTACAGGTATATAGATTCAACACATGCAGAAGCCTATGGAAACAATGATGTAGCAGTGCCTGGAAAGACCCAGCCATTTGATCTTCCTCATGTTTGCTTAGCAAATTTCTCTTTTGGCTTCTACGACTTGATACCTCCTGCTCGGTAATAAATCATTTTTAATTCATAAAATGGCCTCTTAGAGAACCTTTGGTCTACCCGTGATGATCTACTTGATCACACCCATGTCTGGTGGCAACAGCACCCACGGTGTGGTTCAGCACCCACTGCCTCCTGCCCCAGGTTCTCAGCCTCCTGGATCACACCATTGCCTAGCCCTGAGGCACTGGTGCACAAGAGCAAATAGAAAATCATTCTTGCACTGATTTAAAAAAATGAAAATAATGAATAAATTTTAAAATACTTAAAAATTCCATTGTCTAGATCTTTATCTTCCAAATAAATGATCTCTGTAGATAAATTCCATAATTTACTTTTTTAAAGGAAAGAAGAGAAGATACAAAAGGGAAGGTAGTGCTGGAGAGCAATATACAGGCAGGACACTACATAGATTAGCCCCTTGACCAAAATATAGTCCTTCACACTGCCTGAACTGTGTGATTTAATTAGCCAGACTATGTAAAACACCACTACTGGAGACACTTTAGGGTTAACATATATCTTCCTTTGAAGTACAAACAATCTTGGAGTCTTACATTTAAATCAGACTATTTTCTAATTGTAAAACTTATATGAACCATAAAGCATCCAGAATTGCCAAAGCAATCCTGGGGAAAAAGAAAAAGGAGGAAGCATAACCCTCCCAGACTTCAGAAAATACTACAAAGGTACAGCAATCAAAACAGTGCGGAAGTGGCACAAAAACAGACATATGGATCAATGGAACAGAATAGAGGACCCAGAAATAAACCCATACACCTACAGTCAATTAGTCTTCGACAAGGAGGTGAGAATATACAATGGAAAAGACAGTTTCTTCAGCAAGCAGTGTTGAGAAAGTTGGACAGCTGCATGTAAATCAATGAAGTTAGAACACACCCTCACACCATGCTCAAAAATAAACTCAAAATGGCTTAAAGACTTAAATATAAGACATGACACCATAAAACTTCTAGAAGAGAACATAGGCAAAACATTCTCTGGCATAAATCGTACCAATGTTTTCTTAGGTCATTCTACCAAAGCAATAGAAATAAAAGCAAAAATAAACAAATGGGATCTAACCAAACTTACAGGCTTTTGCACAGCAAAGGAAACCATAAACAAAATGAAAAGACAACCTATAGACTGGGAGAAAATATTTGCAAATGATGCAATTGACAAGGGCTTAATTTCCAAAATATACAAACAGCTCATACAGCTCAATAACAAAAAAAAACAAATGACCCAATCAAAAAATGGGCAGAAGACCTAAATAGACATTTCTCCAAAGAAGACATACAGATGGCCAACAGGCCCAAAGAAAAGATGCTCAACATCACTAATTATTAGAGAAATGCAAATCAAAACTACAGTGAGGTACCACCTCATACCAGTCAGAATGGCCATCATTAAAAAGTCTACAAATAACAAATGCTGGAAAGGGTGTGGAGAAAAAGGAACTCTCCTACACTGTTGGTGAGAATGGTGCAGCCACTATGGAGAACAGTATGGAGGTTCCTCAAAAAACTAAAACTAGAGTTGCTATATCATTCAGCAATCCCACTCCTAGTCATATATCTGGACAAAACTCTAATTCAAAAAGATACATGCACCCCTATGTTCATACCAGCACTATTCACAAAAGCCAAGACATGGAAGCAACCTAAATGTTCATTGATAGATGAATGGATGAAGAAGATGTGGTACATATATACAATGGAATATTACTTAGCCATAAAAAGAGTGAAGTAATGCCATCTGCAGCTACATGGATGGACCTAGAGATTATCATGCTAAGTGAAGTAAGTCAGAAAAGGAAAGACAAATAACATATATCACTTATATGTGGAATCTAAAATAAGAGACAAATGAACTTATCTATAAAACAGAAACCGACTCACAGACATAGAGAACAGACTTGTGGTTACCAAGGGAGAGGGGGGCAGGGATAGGTTGGATTGGGAGTTTGGGTTTAGAAGATGCAAACTATTATATGTAGAAAAGATAAACAACAAGGTCCTACTGTATAGCACAGGGAACTATATTCAATATCCTGGATAAACCATAATGGAAAAGGAAAAAAAAACTCAGTTCAGGGGCTTCCCTGGTAGTGCAGTGGTTAAGAATCTGCCTGCCAATGCAGGGGACATGGGTTCAAGCCCTGGTCCGGAAAGATCCCACATGCCACGGAGCAACTAAGCCCATGCGCCACAACTACTGAGCCTGAGCTCTAGAGCCTGCGAGCCACAACTACTGAGCCCGCATAACACAACTACTGAAGCCCGCATGCCTAGAGCCCATGCTCCACAACAAGAGAAGCCACCGCAGTGAGAAGCCCACGCACTGCAATGAAGAGTAGCCCCCGCTCGCAGCAACTAGAGAAAGCCCACGTGCAGCAACGAAGACCCAACGCAACCAAAAATAAATAAAATTTTTTTTAAAGTTTTGAGCATTTCACTATACATAAATTATTAAAAAAACTCCGTTCAAAATTAATCAATCAATCAATCAGATTATTTTCATACTAAAACGTGATTAGAAAGAGTTTCAGAAAAGAGATGATTTTGAGTGGTATGAAGAATCCACTCAAGTAGAGAAGAAATAGGCGATATTGGAGCAAGGAGGCCTTCTGTGAACAAGGCCAGACTATAGTGGTGAACCTAGGATGATAATGGAAAGAGGTCCTGAAGAGGCTGGAAAGAAGTATAAATAGGGAGGTAGGATTCAAAAAACATTTCATGAGCTGGTCCTAGTTTTGCCTAGGACCAGTATTTTGCCCAGGAAAAGAGGGGAAAATGCCTTCCAGCACTGAATATCACCCTCAGATTCTCTCTGTGGACCAGCCCTCCATCCTACCTAGCCTCTATCCAGTTTTTCACTTATGCAACACTTACTAATAGTTATGCTTATACTTTACAGGAAGTGTTAAGTGGATTTTTGGAGGTCTGATGATCAGCTAACCATCATCAAAACTCCACTTTGTAGGGAAATATGCAACAAGTACCCCCAAATACAAACTCAAATTTTTCCGAGAGATGCATATGAGGAAAAAAAAACTTAGACTCTTTATATAGAACATACAGAAAGAGAAAAAAGTATTATAAGTCGCTAAACAGAATGCATAAAAATGATTGTCCTGTTTATACAGTAATGCACATTAGTTAAATCGGGTCATTTTCCCTTAATTTTTAGCTGATACTATTGCCAGGAAAGGGAGTTTTTCTTTGGGGTTTAGACCTAGGCAGAGGAAGGACAGTATTTTGCAGCATGGATTACTTTGGGGGGTCTTATAGACCAAGTTACAGAGATACATAAAAATTCTTGGGACGATATGAAACTTAAAGGTCCGGTAGGAACTCAAACATGTTTTTGGACAAATAGGCTATATACGGTTAACTCGAGAGTTAAATGTTAAGTAGCGAGATGGTCCCCCTCAGTTTTATTTATTAGGGATTATTCTATAGAAGAATGGAAAAGGACATTTAAGGGAAGGGAGACTTGCTAGTTAGTGAATTTGACAACAAAGTGACGCAACAAAGTGATGTGGAAAAGGGCAGGATTAGTGTGTCCTACCTGATACATTAACCCAGACAGGGCAAAAGGAGCAGACAGGGTGAGAGGGTTTTTATAGGGTTATATTTCTTAAAGTAATTCAATACCAGTATTAAGACCTTAAAGGATCTTGTTGTTTTTTAACATCTTTATTGTAGTATAATTGCTTTACAATGGTGTGTGTGTTTCTGCTTTATAACAAAGTAAATCAGCTATACATATACATATATCCCCATATCCCCTCCCTCTTGCGTCTCCCTCCCACCCTCCCTATCCCACCCCTCTAGGTGGTCACAAAGCACCCAGCTGATCTCCCTGTGCTATGCGGCTGCTTCCCACTAGCTAGCTATTTTACATTTGGTAGTGTATATATGTCCATGCCACTCTCTCACTTCGTCCCATCTTACCCTTTCCCCTCCCCGTGTCCTCAAGTCCATTCTTTACGAAGGATATTGTTGTTAAAGGGAATAAGAAACTGAGTCATAAAATGACTTAACAAAATACATTTCACATCCTGAACTAGGCCTTCTATTTTAGACAAGCTGTATATCCCTCAGTTTGTCTCCATTTATAGACGGAAGAACACACAGAATTAGATTATTAACAAGACACCCAAGGCAGTGCCTCTCCATTATATAAAACCATAAAAATTCTTTCTGGGGAAAGTAACTCCATCCTTGGACATCTTAGTTGTTGAATGTTGTGCCGGATTAGATTGCAAAAATTACATAATCTCTCTGAGGGCTACAGTCCTTTCATCCTCTTAGCTGGCATAAAAACAGCTAAGCACTGTCAAACAGCACTGGAACAAATGTGCGGGTATGTTCTATCACTTCATTTATACCACAAATCCAATCTTGGCTTTTAAAAAATGAACTTGATTTATCCTTCCTCCAAGTAGTGTTCTGTCATGATCCAAGACTGGGGGAAGTAGGTTCTGATTTCAAGAGTTTTTAATCCCTTGAAAGAAGAATTCTTTAACAGGATCAGAATTGTAGAGTTCAATGGGTCTTAGTGTTTTTCTAGTCTAAGTCCTTCATTTTACAGATGAAGCTACTAAACACCAGAAAATTATTTGTCCAAGATCACACACCTAGTTAATGGAAGAACAGAAACCAGGTCCTAGACTTTTGAGTCTCAGGTTTACATAGCTGTATACTAAAATTAAAATAGTTAAACTCAATCAGAGGTGTTATGGTTCTTAAACTTGTCTATGCAATAGAATCAGCAGAGGAATTATTTTTTAATATGAAATTCCCAGATTTCACCCTAGACAATTCAATCAAAATCTCTGGGTAGGGAGACCTGGCTTCTATATATTTTTTTAGTTTCCCAGGCAAATACGATATGAAACCAGTTTGAAAACCACTAGTCTACAAAAAGAGCCTTTGGCTAGAATGACCATATACTCCTCTTTTCCCAGCATGTTCTTGGTGTGCATCTATCGTCCCAGGTCTATTTATTAACAGAGGCCCCTTTCACTCTCAGAAGTGTCCCAGAATGTATGAAAAGCTACACCCCATCTTTAATCCATCTGATTTATAAGCACTGAAATAACATCGCCATTGGCAAAGGTAAAATTCACCTTAAAGTGTTAAGAAGCTAGAGCTAGGAATTATGATCCTCAAAGAGAAACCTGTTCAGCAACTCTGGAATTCTCCCCTTAGGAGAGAGAATTTTATCTCCATAATGATTTTTGGCTTCCTAATCTTAAGGTGACAGTGTAGCCAGATTATGAAAGAATTTGGGAAGACTTTTTCTGGGATCTACCTAAACTTAATATTATAAGAGTCTCCTATTTCCCTCGTTAAGAAATAGCAATTTAGGGCTTCCCAGGTGGCGCAGTGGTTGAGAGTCCGCCTGCCGATGCGGAGGACACGGGTTCGTGCCCCGGTCCGGGAGGATCCCGCATGCCGCAGAGCGGCTGGCCCTGTGAGCCATGGCCGCTGAGCCTGCGCGTCAGGAGCCTGTGCTCCGCAACGGGAGAGGTCACAACAGTGAGAGGCCCGCGTACTGCAAAAATAAATTAATTAAAAAAAAAAAAAGAAATAGCAGTTTATTAATGTTGAACACATGAAGAGTAAAGGAATCCTGACACAAAATCAAGGTATAAATGAAAATGTCAAGGCCTGTGACATATCCAAAAAACTCACTTATACAATTCAAGAGATTACTGAATTCTTGCAGTTTAAAAAAAATTTCCATTTATATTTGTTGTTTTTGATGTCATTGCTTAATTTAGTCTGGACATTTCTATTTGTAAGTAACAGAAACCCAATTCAACTAGCTTAAGGTTAAAAAAAAAAAAGGGAAAGAAAATATTGACTATGTAACTAGGAAGGGAAAGAGTAGCCCCAGCATCAAGCGTAAACAAATTCAGGACCAGGTCATCAAGATCCTTTCATTCAGGTATCTACTCTTCTTCCATCTGAGAGTGGGCCTCATTTTCTCCTTTTGTTGGTAGACTCCATCCACACAAGGAGGGTAGTTGCCAGTGGTCTAAGATTTATATCCTTCCAGAGCAAGGGGAATCACAAAGGCAAGAAGCAGTTTTCTACCCTTGTCCCAACAGAAAATATCCCAAGGAATTTGATTGGTTGAATGATGTCATTAAGTTAACTCTGAACAAATTTATGTGGCCAAGGGAATGGGTTCACCTATTGGACAAGGCCGAGTCTCATTCCTATTCACGAATACTGGGGTAAATAAAGAAAGGGCCCATTGTATGAACTTGGGAGGAGCACATAGGAAAGCATACTGTATGGCTAAAAACAATATCTATCACATATCTCTGCCACTATCCTCATAGACCCTCAGAAAATAGATGCTTCAATAGATTAGTAGAGGAACTCTCACAACAGCTTTGGGGGTAGGGGAAGACTTGCTTGTTTTAAAATTGAAAGTAAGAAGGTAGGCAAGATGGAAAGTGTAAAGCTTCTTCTCCTAAATGCGTTATTCTAAATTCAAGATGTTGTCAGAATGGCCTTTCTTTACATAAGCACCTGCACCTCTATTGGAAAGTTGCTATTAGAAATGCAGTTACAAACCAATGAAAGAAAGTGACTGAAATCTCTCTTTTATTCTAATAGAACACTTAGTGCAGATGGAGGAGCATAAAATTACACAGGAATTCTAGAAAAGAATGAAATCCAGTCCCAGGATGTTCTAACCCTTCCCTGACCCCTAAAACCAAAGACTTTGCAATCAACACTTTAATGCTTTATATTCAAGTATCAGAATTTGTGGATTACTGAAATGGAGCCTGAAGAAAACAGGTCAATGGAAAAGAGACTTGAGGTTAGGTAGTTAATTCTCTTTCTGATCAATTTTAGATAGGTGTGAATCCATAATTAATTCACAGGGAAGAAAACTAGAACATGAAGAAGTTGACCTTTTTCTGGGAATTCCAGCCAGTTATTATGGAGGTTAGAAACTGGACGCTGAAACAGGATATGCACTGGTCAGCACAATCACAATGGTCAGAGAAAGAAATGTTTTACCAAACTCAGCCACTAACTAACGACTCATTCCCATGCTTTAAGGAGCAAATTGTGATTCTTCATATCAAAGTTTTCCCAGTTTGAAATGCTAGTGTAAAAGGCACATTCCTGGGCATCACTCCCATCCTAGCTGACTTAGAATCTCTGCTAAAAGGAACCTTCCCAGGAACCTTAGTTAATTCTTAAACAAGATAAACTTTAATAACTATTGCTTTACTATTTATTAATTACTAGTATAATATTCACCAGCTCCAATAGATCATTGTTTTTTCACTTTACATTTGAATCTTAATAAAAACAATACTTGATCAGTCTTGTCTTAAGTTTCTTAAGGAACTTAGAAAAGCTTTCCTTAAGTAGAGTTTAACTCATGACTAGCCTACCTTAGGAAGAGACAAAGCTTCCCCGATCCTTTCTTCAGCAAACATTTACTGAATATTTATCATAGGGCAGCCTCTACTTTCTGTATTGGGGGTAGAGCAATGAACAAAATAGGAAAAGATGCTGCTTCCATAGACTACATTTTAGGTGAAAGAGAGGCACCTAATATAAAAAATGAAAATATACAGTAGGTTAGATAGTAATGCTTGCTAAAGCAAGGAATAAAACAGAATACAACAATAGACAGTATATCAGGTGAGAGGGAAACAGTATTTGAAATTTAGGCTAACAGCTAACTCCACAAGAGCAACAGTAGAAGCTTAAGGAGTAAAACTTCTTTACCATACTGAGAGAAAAATAACTGCCAATATAGAATTTTATGCACAGCAATATTATTCTTCAGATATAGAGTGGGAAAGTACATTTTTAGGTAATAAAAAACTGAGACTATTCAAAGTTAATTCAAGATTAACTTCTAGTAATGGTAGAGGAAAGAGTGGTCTCATGAACAAGCAACAGAGAACAAATATAAAGCATGGAAAATTTTTTAAATAAAACTATTTAAATTCAATAATAACTATCTAAAAGCATAAATAAACTCAAGAAAACTAGAAGCACTGGAAGGACTAAGAGTTTTTAACTCACAGCATGAAAACAATAGACCCAAATTTAGAAACTAAACTTCCCAAACCCCTGACTGATAGCTAAACTATTCATGTATTATGGGGCCCCAGGGGACACCACAGAGAAGCAGATAGAAAACAGAGGGTCATCTATTCTTGAAAAATAGAGTGATATGGCGCTAGATATGTGAATTTAATCCTCTTCTTAAAGGAGTACATTCCAAATTTGGGGAAGATCAAGTAGCAGAAAATCTAAAGCTCAGAATACAGATTCCAAAGCAAACAAACCAGCAGTGACTTACTTTATTCTTAGAATCTTCCCTTGCTTTTTTGCCCTGTTCTTATGTCTTTGCCCTCCTCTTTAACCCTGTCCTCTGTGGGTTTCTCCTAGGTTTAAAAAATTGGCTGTGGGCCAAGTATTTAGACATTTATGGAACCCTCACCACAGAAAGGGTTATCACATCTATAAATATGTTCAAAGAATTAAAGGAAAATATAGTATCAATGAATACACAGATAGGCGATCTCAATCAGGAAATAAATTTTTTAAATAATATTTTTAAATGATAATTCTCAAGCTGAAGAATACAAATATTAAATTAAATCTCTGGATGAACACTACAGCAGTTTGGAGATGGTAGAAAAACAAGGAGAACTTAAAGACTGCAATTGAATTACCCAATCTGAAAAATAGAAAAAAAAAAAATAAGACTAAAGAAAAGTAAATAGAACCATAGAGTCCTATGGGACAATAAAAAGCAATGTAACACATCAGTAGTTGGAATCACAGGACAGGAGAGAGAGAAAGGGGAAGAAAATATATTTGAAGAAATAATGGCTGACAACTTTTAACATTTGATAAAAAAACTTTAATTTACATATCTAAGAAGCTCAATAACTCAAGCAAGAAAAGCACAAAGAAATCCACTCATAGACATATTGTAGTGAAACTGCTGAAAGTCAAAGACAGAGAGAAAATCTTGAAATCAACCATAGAAAAATTACCACAGATATAGAGTAAGAAGAAGAAGATTAAAAGCTGACTTCTCAGAAACTATGAAAGCCAGAAGACATTGGGACAACCTTTAAAGGGCTGAAGAAAAAAATGCTATTAACCAACAATTTTAAGTTCAGTGAAGCTTTTCTTTAAAACTGCAGGTTAAAAATCATATAAAAAAATCTCAATCATTGCAAAAAAAACTAATAAAGTTCAAAATTCAATCATAATTTTTTAAAAAGTCTTTACTAAGAATAGAAGATAATGGCTTTAATCTCATACAGAAAATGTTTGTACACAATGATGAAATAGTGTAAGATTTCCTTTTCTTAGAGCAGTTTTAGGTTCATAGCAAAATTGAAAGTTCCTTTTCCCCTCCCCCTGCTAGAAACATGAGGGGAAATTTCTCTGATATTTACTGTGAAAATCTGTGTGAGCTCCTGGAGGTAAAACTACAAAAGAATGGGGCTCCCCTATTACTGGGGCCTTCTGGAGTTTTTAACCCTCAGATTTGTCTACACTGAGCCTCCAGCAATGCATTACAGTTCAGGTTTTCCGACCACAACACTGGTTCCCACAGAGATTTCTGTTCCAGTGTATGGTGATTCTCTGTATCCTCCTGTCTGTCTCTTGAATTTGTCACAAGTCATATGCCTTGTGACTTCACTTTTCTTATATAGCTAAGAAGAGTTGCTGATTTTTCAGTTTGTTTGGCTTTTTACTTGTTAGGACAGAGTGGTGACTTCTAGACTCCTTACGTGCAGAATTGAAAGTGTACTTTCCTTTTGAGATTGAGAACAAGACAAAGATATCTGCTGTCACGGTTTCTATTCAACATTATATCGGTTGAATAAGCCAGTTAAATAAGGGAAGGGGAATAAATAAAAAGGATAAAATCGATAAACTGTACTACATTAAAATGAAGAACTTCTGTTAATCCAAAACACCATTAAAGAGTGAAAATGCAAGTCACTGAGTGATAAAAAATATATAATTCTAGCCAAGGGCTCATATCCAGAATACATTAAAAACTTCTGCAAGCCAATAAGAAAGAGAGATGACCACAATAGAAAAATGGACAAGAGACTTGAACAGGAAATTCAAAAAAGAGACTCCCAAATGGCTAACAAAGAGAAAAAAGGTTCTCAGCCTCATCAGTAATCAGAAAATTGCAAATTAAAGGCACAGTGAGTTCTCACCATGTACTTATCAGAATGGCTAAAATGAAAACAATGAAAATTCTTACACTCCGTTGATAGGAATATAAATTGGTCAACAATTGGGAAAATCATTTGGCATTAGCTACCACGCTGAACATACACATATCCTGTTACTCAGCAATTCCACTGCTAGGTATGTCCCCTCATGTGCTTCAGGAGATGTGCCAAATGTCCACAGTAATATTCATATTTCAGCCAAATACTGAAAACAATGCATGTCCATAGAAAGTAAATGAATAAAGAAGTTGTACTATATTCATTCAATTGAATACAGTGTACCAAAAAGCAGTGAAGATGACGAACTGTAGAAACAATTAGGATTAGGTAAACTAAAATTCCAAAGAAGAGTCATTCCTAGGTGAGATATTGATCACTGGTCACTGGTAATTTTCTTCCCTGGGGCATTTGCCAGATCCTGGTAGGAACTGAAAACAAAAGCCTGATTTGAGCAAAGAGACGCTACTAGTACAAATGTAAACAGAGAGAAAAACCAGAAAGGGTTTGGTGGTTTTGATGAGCTCCTGCAATAGATTAAAAAACTACAGTGGCCCAGTTTTTAGCACAGGATATGTTTTACAATATATGCAACTTGATCATGTTTTTGTATTTTCACACTTTATTTTGCTGGATTCTGTGCTAATATTTTGTTTAGGAATTTTTGAATATATGTTTTTGAATGAGACTGTCCTATAATTTTCTTTCATTATAATATCCTAGTCTGGTTTTAGCTTCAGAGTTTACTAGCCTCATAAAATGAGTTGAGGAGTGTTCGCTCTTTTAATATTGTCTGGAAAAGTTTTAAAGTGTTGCAATTCAGTCCTCCACGCAAACTTGATAGAACTCACTAGTGAAAGTATAGGTGTCTGCTATTTTCTTTGTGACATTATGTTTTAACTGCTGCTTTAATAGTCACATGAGTACTTAGGTTTCTCGTACTTTGAGTTTTGGGAAGTTATGTTTTCTTGGAAATTGTTCATTTTGTCTATGACCTTTTATTCATTGGCATATATTTGTTCACAAGAAACTCCTACAATATTTTAAATATCTGTCACGCTTCCAACGACATCATTTTTCTTTGACTTTCCTTTTTATTGTGGACATTTTCAAACATACACAAAAGCAGAGAGTTCAGTGCAAATCAAAATAGTCACCTTGGAACTGTTTCTGTCTTTTCATTTTGACTTGTGTGTCCTTTTCCGTTTGAGATACCTCTTGGTGACAACATATCTTAAACCCTGTTTTTTTTAATCCAACCTGACAACATCTGTCTTCTAGTGGCGATTTTAGCCTCTTTTCTCCCTTTCTTCCTTTGTGAGTTTAATTTTTTAATTTCATTTTTTCTTTAAACTGTTTCAAAAATTACATACACTATTTATATTCATTTAGTTGTTAACCTTAAGATTTCAACATGCAAACTTATTTTAACATCTAAAATTGTTCAATATTTTTTTCTTTTTAGGTCCTAAGCTAGTTATTTATTTATTTATTTAACATCTTTATTGGAGTATAATTGCTTTACAATGGTGTGTTAGTTTCTGCTTTATAACAAAGTGAATCAGCTATACATATACATATATCCCCATATCTCCTCCCTCTTGCGTCTCCCTCCCACCCTCCCTATCCCTCTAGGTGGTCACAAAGCACCGAGCTGATCTCCCTGTGCTATGCGGCTGCTTCCCACTAGCTATCTACCTTAGGTTTGGTAGTGTATATATGTCCATGACACTCTCTCACTTTGTCCCAGCTTCCCCTTCCCCTTCCCCATGTCCCAAGTCCATCCTCTATGTCTGTATTTAGATTCCATATATATGTGTTAGCATATGGTATTTGTTTTTCTCTTTCTGACTTACTTCACTCTGTATGACAGACTCTAGGTCCATCCACCTCACTACAAATAGCTCAATTTCATTTCTTTTTATGGCTGAGTAATATTCCACTGTATATATGTGCCACATCTTCTTTATCCATTCATCTGTTGATGGTAAAATTGTTCAATATTTTAAACCTCCTCCCAAACACAAATATTTTACCTTTAATTCCTATCATCTCCCCTTCATTTTGCATGTTAATTTTGCTAAATATTTATATCTTAATTATCCAAATCAAATATTAGTATTTATACCATCAAATTATTTTTTTCCAGATTTACCTATATATTTCCCAATTTCCTTGCTCATCAGACCTCCTTGCCTCTCATAAATCTTGGAAATTTTACTTTCTTCTTCAAGAACATCATACATATCAGCTTTAGTGACCTATAATTCACATACTGTATTAGTTTCCTGGGGTTGCCATAACAAATTACCACTTAAAGCAAAAGCAATATAAATTTATTCTCTCACAGTTGCAGAGACCAGAAGTCTGAAATCAAGATGGTAGCAGGTCTTCACTTCCTCCAGAGGCTTTAGGGCAAAATCCATTTGTTGCCTCTTCCAGCTTCTGATGGCTTCCAGCGTTCTTTGGCTTGTGGCGGCATAACTCATTCTCTGACTCTATCTTCACATGGTCTTCTCTCTCTGTCTCTGTGTGTCTTCTCCTCTTCTTATAAGGATACTAGTCATTGGATTTGCAACCCGTCTTAAATCCAGGATAATTTCATCTTGAGAACTTTATCTAATTACATCTGCAAAGACCCTATTTCCAAATTAGGTCACATTCTGAGGTTCCAGGTAGACATGAATTTGCGGGGGGACGTTATTCAACCCTCTACACATATCATGCAGTTCACCCATTTGTACACAATTAAGAGTACAATACAACAGGTTTTCGGGTATTCAGAGTTTTGCAACCATCACCACAATCAATTTTAGAACATTTTTCTCACTCCTTAAAAGAAACACTGTATCCTCAAATACATCTCCTAAGTTTTCCCTTAATGAGTGCCTAGTGGTTGCATTTTTTTTCAATTCTCTATGTCTGAAAATGTCTTTATTTTCTTTCTTAAAAATTTAGCATAGGTTACAGCTCTACATTGATGTTTATTTTGCCTCAACAGTTTAAATAAATTTCTCCACCACATTCTGGATCTGTTATTATTGTTAAGAAGTCTGCTATTAGTCTTTTTTTTTTTAATAGCATCTGTCCTCTCTGTTTTTAAAATTTTCTCTTTACTTTTAGACTTCTGTCACTCTACCATGGTTTATCCAAGTATGATTGGAATTTGTTGTGATTACTGAATCTCTAAATTTGTGTGTTTCATCACATTTAAGAAATGATCAGCCATTATCTTTTCACATATTGCCCTTTTCCATTTTTCCTACTCTGCCCTTCAGGAGATTTACATTGGGGGGGGGAATTAACTTCTGGTTAGCTTAACAGATTGCTGTGTTCCAGTCCCTCTTATAGTGCAGGGACTTTCTGGGACAACACTCTGATGACAGTCAGCCAACTACAGATATGCGTAATTAGTCACCGGAAAAACTGTGGAGAGACACGAATTCCTCAGTATAAATCCATTCCATGCCACTGAGAGAAAACTCAAAACCCATGCATTACTGAGAATGGTGTATACATTAAGCCCTAATTTCCTATTAAAGCCTGTGTTGCTATATCATAAATGAAGAGAATTGTGTTACTTATAAAAGGAACTGGAAATAATTGCTTAGCCTATAGATGAATATTAGAGTTTGGCAACTGATCTCTATTGATTATTTCCCTAAATGTTCCAAGTAAAGGTGCTTCGGAAATCTAATCAATCAAACTGCTGTTTTCAAAGAAAACACACGACATTAATTGAGCAATTACTGTAGCCAATATCCCAGTATATAATTCTAGTTAGTTACTGCCAGTTAATTATGGTTTTTGACAATATTTCTCTTTCAGTAGCAATACTCAGGCTCAAAATAAGATATTACCTTATTCATTATGCCGGAAATGAATTCCTAGAATAGACGATGAAAATAAACTGCTACAAATCCAACTGTCTAAATGGAAGTTACGTCTTTGTCATAAACCTTACTCAGGATATTTGGAAGCTATAATTTGAAAAACAATTCAAATATGTCCGAGGGCAACAATCCATTTATGAGAACATTTTTACATACACACTTGAATTTTCTCCCCCTACATAGATATTTACATATGTTTGGCAGAAGTTATTGCTTTTTCTTCAGCATTTTCCCTTCTCCCTTTCCAAGAAGGTAGACAGGCTCTTTCTAATATCCTTCCCTCAGCGTGGTGGCCGCTGCCAGGGCTGCCCACAGAAGTCCGTAAGCAGATTTAAGTGGGAAAGTCTATGTGCTGGCAAAGCAACCGTTCCAAGGCCTGGAACCCAGATTTCTGATCCGGTTCACGTGGTTTGCGAGGGAGGCTGAAGTATTGCCTTTTATGGTAACCTGTTGCTTCTGGCTGCTGATGTGGCTGGAAATATAAAAGGCAGCGAACCTATCTCCAACCTGGCAGACATTTCCTCTCTCAGGGGCTGCTAAGACCCCAGGGATTGGGTGTGCATCTTCCTGCCACAAGGGGGCAGTGGAAAGCTGCACCTACACGTTTGTGTCGTTGTCTGTGTTTATACCCTGCTTTTACTCTGCGTCAGGAGTAAACAGAGTCCAAGTTATAGTTCTTACCTATCCTCAAGCCCGGACCCGACTCCACGTGGATATTTCTAGCGCTGGAAGGTAATCTTTGGTGAAGGTCGGTACTCATCAGATATACTATGCTGGTTCTCCTGGAGTCCCTTCGAGGGGGGTGTGCGTCTGTGTCTGTGTTGGGAGTGGGACATGTATCTTGGCAGGCTGGGGAGCAGTTTGGAAGGAGAGGGAGTTCAAAAAGATCTACATCCTGCTCCCTGGCAAAGGCCCAGAGAGTGGCAAGCCCAGACAGTTTTGTTCCACACGTGGCACCAAATAATCCAATTGATGAATTTCAAGGGTCCATGGGTGCTTGGCTCATGAGGGTATCAGTAAAAACCACAATGGACTAGAGTTTCGAGACCCTGCCTTTGTTTTCTAAGTACCATGTAGACCTCTGAATTCCTGCCTGATCCTAGAAAGAGGAGAGAGTCACAATCGGGATTGATACCACATTTCTCAGCCAATTCTCAGAGTGGAGAAACCAGGTTAGGGTTTAAGTTGATTTGAAGGAAATAAAGTAATGCGCTATTCTTACAGATTTGGCCATGTGGCTTAAGATTAATACTTATTATATATGGAATGTATTTATAATTTATCTTTCAAACTGACAAAATTTCAAAAATATTGTCTATCAATTTCTTATAAAACACACACACACCCCCAAAGGCATATACACATATGCACATCCACCCAGGCACACATGTCCCTTATTCTGTTTCTCTTTCATGAGTGTGTGTGTTACTTTTCATATATTTCTCATTTTCCATGGTATCAGATTTAGTATGGCCTTCACCACCATGATTGTGACTCTCCTGTCTACCTTTTTCTCTTTCTTCAGAATAGACTCTGCAGATGCAATGAATCCACTCTGTCCTTCCCCTCACCTCCTTCATCCACCAAGAACCATTGGTAACTGGCTCCACTGTCCTCATCTTTGGCTGAAGTGTAGTAAGTGTTGCTATATCTCCTCTTCTGCATGATTTTCCCTTCTTTTGAAATGGTACACTTTTTCTTTCCCACTTAAAAATTTTAAATAGTTAACCTGTAGATTGAACATATGTAGACTTCTTTTACAAGAAGCTTTGTAGTGAAGTGAAAGATATTAAAATGTATAGTCCATGGTAATAGCAGAGAGAGGAACAAGATAATTTTGGCCCAGGAGAGACAGGAAAGTGCTTCCCCTCAGAAGCAAAGAGGTCGGAAGAGTAAGAGGCATTGAATATGTAAGAAAGAAACGGATAATTAAAGAGCTCCTACAGCAGATAAGAGGGAGTGGCATCAAGGGTACCTTGAAAAAGAAGGGACATTTTAAAATTAGAAAAAAGAAGAGACGATCACTAAATACAGAGACAATTTGATGTAAACTTGAAGGAAGTTGATGGAGTTCATATCACTCACCTCACTCTTCTCAACAGAGTAGGAGATACTGTCACTGGCTGAGAATAGATTAGAGGGTTTTTTGTCTTTTTGTTGTTGTTGTTGTTTTTGCGGTACGCGGGCCTCTCACTGTTGTGGCCTCTCCCGTTGCGGAGCACAGGCTCCGGACATGCATGCTCAGCGGCCATGGCTCACGGGCCCAGCCGCTCCGTGGCATGTGGGATCCTCCCGGACCGGGGCACGAACCCGCGTCCCCTGCATCGGCAGGCGGACTCTCAACCACTGCGCCACCAGGGAAGCCCAAGATTAGAGTTTAAGGAGTTGAAAAGGTTTGAAAAAACTGCTCTGGGAAA
Source organism: Neophocaena asiaeorientalis asiaeorientalis (assembly GCF_003031525.2). Classification (NCBI taxonomy): domain Eukaryota; kingdom Metazoa; phylum Chordata; class Mammalia; order Artiodactyla; family Phocoenidae; genus Neophocaena; species Neophocaena asiaeorientalis. The sequence goes on from NW_020175528.1 coordinate 13,130,152, forward strand.
TTACGAAGAAGTAATAATAACAGCAATAACCACAACAATAAAGATAACAATAATGGCATTTAACATAATAATTGCAGTCTTCTCTTTAACCCTCTAATTAACCTCAGCTTCTGTCAGATTCTTCTACTTCCTCCAACTGTATTCCTACTTCTAGGGCCTTTGCTCGTCTGCCTCAGGCCTGTTGGCCTCATTTGATTTGGTCTTTCCATCCATCAGCTCTTGTACACTTTTTTCCCCTCTTCCTTTTCTCCTCTATTCACAAAGCCATGTCCACTGTTTCTTTTTTGTCTGCAAGAGCTCCCTTCTTATTTTCTTGCTACATTACACCCAATTCCACCTTTACTTTCCCTTACATCCCTTCCAAAACCCACAACTTGCCTATATTGATTCCTGAAATGAAATCTACTGTTATTTTTCCCCTTCCTTTAAAGCCTCAAGTGGCTTCTCTCCATTCACGTGGCAGCTGTTACCATCTCAGTTGTTGCATTTGACCTTCCACTTGACATTCATAAAGCTAGGCCAGCTCTTCCTACCTCCTCGTTTCTTCCCAGGGTAATCATAAGCATTGATATAACTAGTCCTCTTTCCTCAGAGGTTACCACAGTCCCGTCTCTTAAAGAAGACACTGGAATATACCTTTCCTCTATCAAAAAACTCCATATTTGACAGCTAGGTAATTTCTTGAGCCACAGTGAAAGAACATTCCACCTTAAACCTTTTCTATCTAAAACAATATCTACCTTCTTCTGCCCTGCCACAGTTATTTTATTCAAACTGGTCTCCCACTTTTCCTGAGACTAGTGATTTCCTTAAACAGGCCTTAGCAGCTCCTGTAATCAGCCTCTCCCTTCCCAAGATAAAGAACTATCTACACACTTGGTTAACTAAGTGAATTGCCTCATAAATCCTCTAGCATACTGTAATTTCCACACCCCTGAAAGCAAGGGGGAAAATATAAATCCAGACTACAGTCCATCTGGGCTTGCTGGGTGTGCCCTGATGGACTTCTTCCGCAGCTGAGTCTGTGGCAGATCAAAGATGGTTTCAAATTCTCCAATATTCCTCTCAGCAAAAGATCGGATCTATATCCCCATTCCTTGAATGTGGTTGGTTCTGTGACTGCGTAGACAAGTAGCATATGGCGGGAGTGACACTATGTTAGTCTCTGGGCCCAGGCCTTAAGAGACTGAAAGCTTTCACTTCCTCTCTCTTAGAAGATTCACTCTTGACACCCAGAGCCACTAGGTAAACGAGGAGAGACCAAGTGGAAAAGCCTGAGGCCATATCAAAGGAGAAGGACCCAACAGAGTTCAGCCTTCCAGCCATACGTACTAAGCCGCCAGGTGTGCTAGGAAAGCCTCTAGCGTAGACCAGGCACTCTGCATAACACTGAGTAACCCCAGTCTACACCATGTGGAGCCAAATCTTGTCTAAATTCCCAAGTCATGTAATATATAAAATTAGGATTTTCTTTATTATTATTATTTATTTGGTTGCATCAGGTCTTAGTTGCAGCACATGGAGTCTTCGTTGCAGCATGCAGGATCTTTCGTTGTGGCACGCAGTCTCTTCGTTGCGGCGTGCGGGCTTCTCTCTAGTTGTGGTGTGCGGGCTCCAGAGAGCGTGGACTCAGTAGTTGTGGTGCGCAGGGTCTAGAATGTGGGGCCTAGAGCGTGTGGGCTTAGTTGCCTCGCAGCATGTGGGATCTTAGTTCCCCGACCAGGGATCGAACCCGTGTCCCCTACATTGTAAGGTGGATTCTTAACCACTGGACCACCAGGGAAGTCCCCTAAAATTAGTATTTTCTGAAGGTACAGAATTTGGGTAATTTGTTATGCAGTGATAAAGAAACAATGTCTATATGGGCACACCCAAACACCACTCATACACAAATAGATGAAGCTCATTTGTTCTTCAATGACCTTAGAATATAATGTTATCCCCATTTTACATATAGAAAAAATATAGCAATAACACTATTGGAGTCAGTATAATGTGCGGTTAAAAGTGTGAATGTTGGACCCTCCTGCACTGTTGGTGGGAATGTAAATTGATACAGCCACTATGGAGAACAGTATGGAGGTTCCTTAAAAAACTAAAAATAGAACTACCATATGACCCAGCAGTCCCACTCCTGGGCATATACCCTGAGAAAACCATAATTCAAAAAGAGTCATGCACCCCAATGTTCATTGCAGCACTATTTATAATAGCCAGGACATGGAAGCAACCTAAGTGTCCATCGACAGATGAATGGATAAAGAAGATGTGGTATATATATACAATGGAATATTACTCAGCCATATAAAAGAACAAAATATGCCATTTACAGCAATATGGGTGGACCTAGATATTGTCATACTGAATGAAGTCAGACACAGAAAGACATATATGATATCGCTTATATGTGGAATCTTAAAAAAAATGTTCAAATGAACTTATTTACAAAACAAAGTAGAGTCATGGATGTAGAAAACAAACTTATGGTTACCAGGGGAGAAATGGGGGAAAATATAAATTGGGAGATTGGGATTGACATATACACACTACTACATATGAAACAGATAACTAATAAGAATCTGTTGTATAGCACAGGGAACTCTACTCAATGCTCTGTAATGCCCTATATGGAAAAGAATTAAAAAAAAAAAAAAGAGTGGATATATGTATAACTGATTCTCTTTGCTGTGCACCTAAAACCAACACAACATTGTAAATCAACTATACTGCAATAAAAAAAAAAATTTTTTTTTAAAGTGTGAATGTTAGAATCAGGTTATCTGGTATTGAAGCCCACCTTCGTCACTTACCAGTTGTGTAAACTTCTGAAGCTGAATTGAGCTTCAGATAGTGTCTAAATGAGCTGGTCACATTGAATTATAGACCATTAAAAGTAGAAGGGATCCTGGGATCACTTAGTCCAGTGGCTTTCAAACCACACTCCTAGGAGCCCCCTTAAGGGAAAGAGTGGAGGGAAATGGATAGAGCTCAACCTCACCCACACTCTTTTGATAAAAGCAACTACCTCTTTATGTGTGTTATGTATGTATTTGGCTTCCAGATAGAATTTCCTTTCAAAAATTGCTACTAAAACAAAATAAAGTACTAAAATACATGCATGTATTCTAATCTGATCTCAAAACCCCCAAATTCAAAGATGAGGAAAATGTCATGGAAATTGACTTCTGCCTGGAACCCTCTTGTCTACTCCCTTCACATCCCCCTGCTCAGCCTTCACGCCTCAGACTAGACCTTACTTCCTTCAGAAAGACTTCTTCTACTGTGGACGTCCACGTCTATGGCTGTTTCTGCATTTTTCCCAACTTCTTTATCAAAGTGCCTGCTGCTATTTTCCATGAATTCCAAGATGTACATTTTCTCATATTTTTACATTTCTGAAATGAGGAGGTATCGTATAATTGATAACATCTTACAGTTATTGCCAGCCAGGTGGCAGTTATGACACAGTCGTGTGAAAACTTTCTGCTGGGAGCTTCTGGTATAAGGTAATTGAAAAAGCATCAAAGTACCTGAGAGGTCTTCCCTGGTGGTGCAGTGGTTGAGAGTCCGCCTGCCGATGCAGGGGACACAGCTTCGTGCCCCGGTCCGGGAGGAAAAAAAAAAAAAAAAAAAAAAAAAGTACCTGAGATTCTTTGAAATGCAAGCTGTTTGTAATGTAATTGCATATTTAGTTTGTCTCTTCTACTGGGTTGGAAGATACAAGTCTTTCTTCCTCACTCATTTTTTATTTTTCATGTCTTAGCATCAATATTTTTTTTGAATTTTTGAATTTTATTTTATTTATTTTTTATACAGCAGGTTCTTATTAGTTTATTAAGTTTCCAATTCCTAACTACCTGCTCAGCGAATATTTGTGGAATTGTCCAAGTAGATTTTACTTCTTGTTCTAAGAATTAAGAAATTGATAAAATGTTTAAATAGAAACAACAATAACATCTTAATCTTCTTACAATTTAGGCTCGTATTTCCAGTCAGTGAAAATCTTTTTTATAGATTAGATATAATTACTTTAAGGCTCGTTTAGTATTTGACAGAGAAAAATGCAGTATTGTACAGAGAAACTGGTATCTTCAAACACTGCTAGTGGTTTTGTAAATTGGTGCCAACTTTATTTATTCATTTATTTATTTATTTATTTATTTTTTTGCGGTTCGTGGGCCTCTCACTGTTGTGGCCTCTCCCATTGCGGAGCACAGGCTCCAGACACGCAGGCTCAGTGGCCATGGCTCACGGGCCCAGCCACTCCGCAGCATGTGGGATCTTCCCGAACCGGGGCACGAACCCATGTTCCCTGCATCGGCAGGTGGACTCTCAACCACTGTGCCACCAGGGAAGCCCATGGTGCCAACTTTAAAAACTGACTGATCAGCTTAAGTAAAAAGCAAGATTGAAGGGATTATTGTTGAAGGGGTAGTTGAACTACCAAAGGGCTATTCTGTGTGGAATACAGGACTGAGGATGTATGCCAGGGTCACCTGGAGCCAGTGCTGCTTACAGACAGTGGCCGGGGAGAAAGAGCTCTTCTGTGATTCTCAAAAAAGAATCTTCTTTAACAAATGCCAGCTAAGAGAAAGAATGATAGAATTAGAAGATCATCATTTTATAACCCACAATTTATAAACTCATTCAGCAAAGATCACCAGTTATCACTAACCGGTTATATTGCTTATAATCCTGTTGGAGAAGACTATATCCATAACTCTCATGTCACTCCCACAAATTTCTTAATAACAAAGAAAGAAGAATATATTTTTACAGTGGAGAGATGGGGAAGACATCACTTTAAACAGGTAATCAAACTTGCTTCACCAATAATAGGACACTTGACATTTACCTCTAGATATGATCAAACAGAAGTATAAAGCATGACCTGTGTCGTATACTTGACAAAAATTTTATTTTGCTTTTACAGTAGAAAAAAATTAAGTAGAAATGAAAATTTTTTAATGCATATTTCTTTTTTTTTTAATATCACTAGACAGTCACAACAATATAAAGTATTTCAGCAATTTAACATAATCCCTCCCTGAAAATACATTAACATCTGAAAATACTTTTTTCATAGTGCTTCTCCTCTAAATTACTCTATTCATCATCATCTGCATATGTGCTTTGGAAAAATGTTTGGAAAATAACAAATCCAGTTGGCACTGAACTAGCCACTTTTGTTTCAATAAAAACAAGTAACCAAATAATTGGTATTAAATATTCCTCTTGAATTACAGTATTTAGTTTGGAATGATGTGTGTGTTTATTGCAGATTCAATGTCTGTGCAGTTTAGTAAAATGTATTTTGTTTAATTCCTCATCAGGCAATGACTCACTAAGTTGTTTTGTACAAATATACTCACTGAGAACAGTTAGAAAAGATAAATTGAACATAAAATATATGTTTGAGGCATCAAGTAACTAATGATACAGAGAGAAATTGAAAGGCTAAGATCTGTGATTGGAAGAAACCCCAGAGAGGTGAGTCTGGCATTTGACACTGCTTTTTCCTTACAAGAGACTGACAATTTTTAAAGTGCCAATTAACCAAGAAAAGGTAATGATTCTAATTTGTAAAGATCTCAAAATATATAAAATCATTAAACAACAAAAGTTTTGAGAAAATTCAGTTTGTTAATATTGGTCAAAAATTAATACTTTCTACATTTTATTACTTTAGTAACCATAAACTAATGAAAAGATCTCATTTAAACTATAAAAAAGACGAAAGCCAACTTCAAGATTTTGCAAATTAAATTTGTAATTATATTGCAATACAGTCCCATTACACGGGTGACTTGGAAGAAAAAAAAATCCACACTTTGTCAAAATCTCCAAATGGCTGCAAAAATCTTATTTACTTAATTATAACAACACTCTTCAAGGCATATATACTCTCTTTCTTCTTAATTTTAAGAACAAACATATGTTTGTAGCCCATGATGTTTAGAGTGAGGCCATCCTCATGAATTGAAAGAAAGCGTATCTTGAGTCTCCTACTTGACATTTAAGTCTTGGCTGAACATCTTCAGATAATGGCATATGTTAATTTAGTAGAATCTAGGAAATTTCAGCTAATGAAAAGCAGTCAGGAAGCAGACACCTGGGCAGGGTCCGGAGTTCAGGCCATGGGTGAGTAAGAATAGAAGTACTAAGCCAGGAGGGCAATTTCCGATCCAAATCCACAGACTATTTTTTTTTTTAACAGACTATTTTGTTCCCACTCTGTGTAGGTGGCCATGGGCCCACTGGCTTTCAACATCATAAGAAGCCCTGACAGCGTAAAATTTATGAGGACTATTTTATTCCCCGAGTATCAAACACCTAGGGAACTGAAGAATTTGGAATTGGAATATTTCAGATTTGAAATCCAATTTAGTCTTAAACTCCATTTCTGTACCCTTACTTGTTAAAACTCCTTTGTTTATATTCAAAGTTTGGTATCTAAATAACCCACATGATATTGGCTCTAAAACAAACTCCTGAGCTTCTGCATCCAGGAAGGATGTTTAACAGACTCCGACAGGAATTACCATGGCATTACTCTTCTTGCGCAGTGGGAGATCTTTTGCAGTTCAAACTCAAACTGCAAATTACTTTCTTTCCCTCACAAAATAAGTGAAATAAATCCCCTCACATTGCAATGCGCAGGTAGAATACAGAGGCAATAGAGAGTATTTTTTAAAAAGCCAAAAGTTGCAGTCCAGCAAATGAAAATGGAAGCCATTTCCAGGGAATAATTAGAATTATCAGAAGGCATGTAGCAGAAAGCCTGGATAGAAGCCACCTCCTTTAAAAATAGTTAAAGTGTTTCTATACTTAGTGAACTCAGAACAATAATAAAAAAAAATTTTTTTAACCCTCTGTAATTGGTAATTATGGCACAGACTCAAGGATATCACTTTCCTAGCACAGACAGGCACAAGGCAGGAGGCATATGTCAGAACAGCACAGATAACCCAAGAAAAGAAACCAAGATCAGAGGTAAATGTATAACTTCACTTGGCTCGAAGCTTTATCAGTGACTTAAAAAGGAAGATATGAATATTAATTTCACAATTCATTATTCATGATTAATTATTAACTCTACAAAACACTTTATATAGTTCTCCAAAAATGTAGGCTTAGCCATTATTAATTAATTTCTCTTTTTGCTGCTGAAACTTTTCAAATTAAGAACCCTCCAGCCATTAGGGTTATTAGGACTAAATAGACCCACTTCTTTATTTTGGTCAAGACACTGACGCCCAGAGAAGCAAACAAGGTAAGCAAGCAGGGACCTGATCATACACATTGGGACACCAGGGGGAGGAATGGAGAACAGCAACACATTTCAGGTTGTTTGGGTGTGCGTGCAAGGCTCTTCCATTGCACACCAGACACCAGACCTATAGCAACTAAGCTAGTTCAAATCTCCACCAAATGCTGATCCTGAAGCTTTAACTATACTTCTTGACCTGATTAAGGATTGTTGTTGTTGAACTCTCCTCTGAGCCCATATTCACCTCCAGCTAATCTCCTATGACTCTTCTCCTTTATGCAAGATGTTGATAAGTTGACAGGTTGGAGTAAGCTAAAGAGTAATATGAGAGATGCGGAAAAGGATCAAGACAGAAGACAGGCAAATCTCAACAGACGTTTTGTACGTAGGGAGCCTCAAACCCAACCTGCCGTGCTGTGATTTGACATGGCTGCATTCTTCTGCTTAAGGCCACACACAATGCCTCCAAAGACTCATCAATACATATTCTCTTCCTCTCTCTCTCTCTTTTTTCCTTCAATGTACTCTTTAACTCACTCTAAGATACAAACTGTTGATGTTAGAAGAATGAAACCACTGTAATACCACAGCATAACAGGAAGACAGCAGGGAAATATATCTCATCTCCCTCTTCTCTCATTGGCTGAGCCCAACTTCAAGTTGAGGCAACTCATAGAAATGAGTTCCCCAGGGCACAGGACAGCATGAAGGAGGGTGGAAAGACAAATGGAGAATATCAGCCACTATTCTCTCCTGGCTTTCCTGGTTTTCTCCTAATTTGTCTGACAACCTTTCTCAATCTCTTTAATAATTTCCCTTTCTCCTGTCTGGCCATTAAATGTTGGAACGTTCTCAGCCCTAGGTCGTCTTGTCTTCTCACTCCGCAGCGCCTCCTCAGGGGAGCTCATCCATACTTGTGAATGCAATTAGCACCTATATATACAGCAGTGATCCACAAATCCAGCAGTGATTACAATTACAGTGTAATTGCAGCAGCCCAGGTCACTCTCCTGAACCTGAGACCTGCACGTCCAAATGCCTACTGGATGTAGCCGGTTAAATGTCTCAACTCAAATTGTCCACAACTGCCTTTATGAGTTTCTCCTCCAGATGGACTCTCTTCCAGTTTCCCCTCTCTGTGAGTGACTGAACTAGTCAGAAAGTTCAGTTCCAGAATCCTCTCCTTTACACTTCATACACAGTACATTACTATGCCAATGAATATGCCTTGGAAAATCTCTGACATCCCTCCACTACTGTTTATATCCACCACCACGATCCTGGGATCTTCATCTGCACCAGGACTGTCATTGCCCATCTCACTCCCACTTCTACTCTAACCTGTTTTCAACATAGTAGCCGAGGTGATCTTTAAGCGTAAGTCTGGCCGTTCCACCATCACAATTTAAAGCCTTCAGTCATTTCTCTTAGCCTACTCATCAGAATCTTTATCCTGATCTACAAGGCCTCCTCCAAATCCTCTCCCATCCTATTTCTTCTCACTGTCTGTGCTCTTGTCAAACTGCTCTTACTTCAGTTCCCTTTCCGAGCCTCTTCCTACCAGAGGAGCTTTGTGGATGGCTCCCTCTGCATGAAATGCTCTCCCCATCCAAAACTCACTCCTACTCACTCTTTTGTCAGCATAATTCCAACTCACCTCACACAAGCGTGAATTTTTCTGGGACAAAGCCTTCCTGCTCCCCCCACCCCTCCCTGCTTCAACCTGATAAGCTCTTTCATAGCCCCATGTACCTTGTCTTCATAGAACCTACCTCATTTCTAATTTTACATTTATTACGAGGGCTGGGAGGTGCTTATCTCCTACCCTCAGTGGACCGTAAGATCCCTGTGGGCAGGACTGTGTCTGCTTTTGCTTATTGCTGCATTCACAGTACTGTGCATATCACTGTATCGCAGTACTGTGTATGGTACAAGACTGTCTTAGTGCAAGATGCTCTAACAGAATACCAAAGAGACTGGGTGGGTTATAAAGCACAAACATTCATTTCTGACAGCCTAGAGCATGGGAAGTGCAAGGTTAACGTGCTGGCTGATTTGGTGTCTGGTGAGAGCCCTCTTCTTGGTTTATAGCCTGCAGTCTTCTCGCTGTGTCCTCACATGGTGGAAGATGATCCCTGGAGTCTCTGTTTTGGGGAGCCCTCCCAAAGGTCCCACTTCCAAATACCATCAGTTTGGGGATTGGGTTTCAACATACGGATTTGGGGGGTGGGGCATATACATTCAATCTATAGCAGCGATCAACAGACATATTTGTTCAGTGACAACATGGAGAGGTAACTGGATGAGGAATAAATAAATGAATGAATGGAAATTGTCAATGCTAGTCCTACAGCTAAAAAGCACTGTGATTCCAGCTGGGAGGTCTTGGGTGGAGGCTAATAGTACAAGACTGAGACATGAAATAGAATGTAGAAACAGAATTCTTAATGATTTCAAGATTTGTGTAAATTAGAAAGTCTATTCAAGCCATCCCTTGGGTGGGTCCTGCCTCAAGGCATTCTGGGACCTCAACATCCCAGGCCAGAAGAAAAGGGGAGGAAGCCAGGGCCAGAGAGAATCTCACCTCCTCTGTAGCACACATCAGTGTAGGGCCTGCTGTGAGGTGAAGAGCTCAGGAAAACAGTCCAAGCTGCTGAGATGAACACTTGGGTGCTCAGAGTTCACGGAGAGATTAATACAGAGCTCAGTTTCTGTTACAAAAAGCTGTCTTGCAGGAGTTTGCCATACCTGTCACTCAGTTACAAAGACTTTCCCATCAGATAACACACAGGAGAGGCTGGCAAGTTGAGGGCAAAGAAACTGGTCAAACCGGCCGTCTTTACATGGCTGAGCGCTCTCATTTCAAGGAATCCATTTTGTGCATCTTAATGTTCCCACATGGATGCCAGCATTCCGTTTTCCACTTCCAAAATGTTTTGGAGCTGTCCTATTAACCCAGCCTAGAATTCAAAATAATCTGCAAAATTGTTTTTGGGAAGAAAACATACCGTTCATCCTGTGATAACCTAAAGTGAATAAAAATAATTAAGAAATACGTTTTGGAAGTATTATAGTTCATCTCTTCCGTATCTGAATATAACATACTACAGGGTGAAAGACAAAACCTACAGCTACAGCTATAATACATAAAGTTGACTTGTGAGCCTGAGGACCTACCAAGGATATGTGGAATTGGGAATTTTTTTTAATGCCAGGAAGACTGTTCTTATCCTACATCAGATGAATTGTGTTTTACCTATCTTCAGAAGATATCGAGTCTCAGACACTCTGGCAAGTTGGGCATTACTTGTTTGTGGTTTGTTTGCTTGTTTGTTTAACTTTTAGAGCTTTTCTCCATTTTTTCAATGTATGTGGTAGTCCCATCTTGGTGCAGTCGTTTTCGGTTATTTGTAGAGTCCCACGCAGCACGCGTACAAAGGAAAGAAAGAACAGAGCCAGGTAGAGCCTTCCCTCAGAGGCATGAAAATGCCGGGGCTCAGACTTGACTTGCAGTTTTCCAAACTTGTCTGTTTCCAATGGCAACTGCGAAATACAACCAGCAGAGTGTTTCACATTTAGATTGCTTTTGTCAGTGAGTTGCATAATTAGATTAAATGTGCTTAATCTCTCTGAGAGCTAAAACATGGAAAGATTTCATTTGATGAAAGAAAAAAAAAAACAGTGGAAAATATTTGAAACTGAAGCATTTGTGGATTTCTAACATCAATACACAGTGTCCTTTCCTGTTTTGGTTTCAGAGGTTGCAGACTGGAACTGCTGCCGCTAAATGGTGAGGTTTATAGAAAAATTTGTTGTGGTTGCTTCTTAAAATCAGAGCCAGAAGAAAAAAAGGGGGGATTGCATCATAATATCTTTCATTATAGGGTTAGGGAAAGAAAACAACGTTGTCCCATTCAACAAACCTTTCTGAGGACCTGTGATGCCAAGGCATCGTGTTTGGCCTGGTGGGGGAGATATGAACCAGACAAATCCTGCCTCTGTGAGTTTGCAACCAATTAAGAAGAATTTGGCTGTTAAAAATAATAAATAACATTAACAGAGCCTATTTGGGGTGTCTTAAGATTGTCAAATCCCTCTGTGCTGACAGGTTCAGAGAAGACTTCTTGGGAGAAAATGTCAGTTGAACGGAGCCTTAAGAGAAATGAGCAAATGCATGGAAGCAAGAAGCACAAAATGCCATACAGTATGTGCCCTTGTCTAAAAGTCCACTGAAACGATGATCAAAGTACCCATTTTGAAAATGGCAAGCAGCTTTTCTGAGTGTTTAAACTCTCAGGTTTATCTCCAACAAGGTCTGACTGTCTTTCTTTCTTCCTTCCTTCCTTCCTTTCTGGTTGCAAGTAACCAGATTTCAGTTACTGGAAATCCAGCTCAAACTGGATTAAACAATACAGGGAATTTATTGTCTCACATAACTGAAAAGTCCAGAGTAGGTTTTGTTTCAGAAGTTTGATCCAGTGATTAAAACAATGTGAGTGGGGCTTCCCTGGTGGCGCAGTGGTTGAGAGTCCGCCTGCCGATGCAGGGGACACGGGTTCGTGCCCCGGTCCGGGAAGATCCCACATGCCGCGGAGCGGCTGGGGCCGTGAGCCATGTCCGCTGAGCCTGCGCGTCCGGAGCCTGTGCTCCGCAACAGGAGAGGCCACGACAGTGAGAGGCCCGCGTACCGCAAAAAAAAAAAAAAAAAAAAGAGTGGAATGTAGTTGCTACCCCTCATTCCTCAGCAATATTTCTTTAGTGGTTCCCCCATTCTCAAAAGACATTCTTCTTGGCATTTCAAGAAGGTTTCCAGGCCACATGTTTCCGACAGAAAAGGGGAAGTCTGCTTCCCACAATTGGAATCCCAGAACTTAGTCTTATTTGTCCTTCTAGTTGACATAGCTTATCAGTATCCACTTGGGCTATTATGCTGACTGGCTTAAGAAGAACAAGGACCACAACAATCCACCCATGGATGGGAATTTTGAAATATTTTTAGAAAAGAGGAAGTGGGAGTGGAGGGAACAAGGCAACAACAAGTGAACATATTATACTGGCTATACGAAGGTATAGTATCTGAATCTAACTGAGTAACCCAGTAAGCGTGAATGCAAATGGGAGATGTTGATTTTTAGAGTTTATTAAACATTGTAATATGAACACCAAAACGTTAATGGTGGTAAGGTTTCAGGTTATGTCTATTTTTGTTATAGTGTTATATATAGTTCAGATTATATAAACAGTGAAAAATGTGACAATGCACATTTGACTCTTGTACATCCAAAGGTATTTTGTTCTGGTTGTGACGTAGGTGGCAAATTAAAGTTGTTGACTTATTCACAACGTTGCCTCAAGAGTAAAAGGTTTTTTTTTTAATTAGTTAATTAATTAATTAATTTATTTTTATTTTTGACTGAGTTGGGTCTTTGTTGCTGTGTGCAGGCTGCACACAGGCTTTCTCTAGTTGCAGCGAGCGGGGGCTACTCTTCGTTGTGGTGCGTGGGCTTCTCATCGTGGTGGCTTCTCCTGTTGCAGAGCATGACCTCTAGGCCCGTGGGCTCAGTAGTTGTGGCTCCCAGGCTCTAGAGCACAGGCTCAGTAGTTGTGGCACACAGGCTTAGTTGCTCCGCGGCATGTGGGATCTTCCTGGACCAGGGCTCGAACCCGTGTACCCTGCATTGGCAGGTGGATTCTTAAGCACTGCACCACCAGGGAAGGCCAAGAGTAAAACTTGATCTGTTCGCTCTTGCATGCTGAATAGCCACAAGCAAAATACGCTATTTTTTATTGAAGTATAGTTGATTTACAAGGGTGTGTTAGTTTCAGGTGTACAGTACAGTGATTGAGATATAAAATATGTATTCTTTTCCCCATAGGTTATTACAGAATATTGAGTATAGTTCCTTGTGCTATATATTAGGTCCTTGTTGGTTATCTATTTTAAATATAGTAGTCTGTATATGTTAATCCCAACTTCCTAATTTATCCCTCTCCCACCTCTTTCCCCTTTGGTAACCATAAGTTTGTTTTCTATGTCTGTAGGTCTGTTTCTCTTTTGTAAATAAGTTCATCGGTGTGTGTAAATAAGTTCAGTGTGATACACCACATTAACATATTGAAAAATAAAGACCATATGATCATCTCAATAGATGCAGAAAGGCTTTTGTTAAAATTTAACATCCATTTATGATGATAACTCTCCAGAAAGTGGGCATAGAGGGAACATACCTCAGCATAATAAAGGCCATTTATGACAAACTGACAGCTAACATCATTCTCAACAGTGAAAAGCTGAAAGCATTTCCTCTAAGATCAGGAGCAAGACAATGATGCCCACTCTCACCACTATTATTCAACACAGTATTGGAAGTCCTAGCCATGGCAATCAAAGAAAAAGAAATAAAAGGAATCCAAATAGGAAAAGAAGAAGTAAAACTGTCACTGTGTGCAGATGACATGATACTATACATAGAAAATCCTAAGGATGCTACCAGAAAACTACTAGAGCTCATCAATAAATTTGATAAAGTCACAGGATACAAAATTAATACACAGAAATCTGTTGTATTTCTATACACTAACAACAAAATATCTGAAACAGAAATTAAAGAAACAATCCCATTTACCATCACATCAAAAAGAATAAAATACCTAGGAATAAACCTACCTAAGGAGGCAAAAGACCTGTACTCCCAAAACTATAAGACACTGATGAAAGGAACTGAAGACAACACAAACAGATGGAAAGATTTACTGTGTTCTTGGATTGGAAGAATAAATATTATCAAAATTATACTATCAAAGGCAATCTACAGGTTCAATGCATTCCCTATCAAATTACCAATGCCAGTTTTCACAGAACTAGAACAAAAAATTTTTTAATTTGTATGGAAACTCAAAAAGACTCCAAATAGCCAAAGCAATCTTGAGGGAAAAAAATGGAGCTGGAGGAATCATGCTCCCTGACTTCAGACTATACTACAAATGTACAATAATCAAAACAGTATGGTATTGGCACAAAAACATAAATAAAGATCAATGGAACAGGAAAGAAAGCACAGAAATAAATCTATGCACCTATGGTCAATTAATCTATAACAAAGGAGGCAAGAATATACAACAGAGAAAAGACAGTCTCTTCAATACGTGGTGCTGGGAAAACTGGACAGCCACATGTAAAAAAAAATTAGAACATTCTCTAACACCACATACAAGAATAAGCTCAAAATGGATTAAAGACCTAAAAGTAAGACCAGATACTATAAAACTCCTGGAGGAAAACATAGGCAGAACACTCTTTGACGTAAATTGCAGCAATAGCTTTTTGGATCCACCTCCTAGAGTGATGAAAATAAAAACAAAAAGAAACAAATGAGGCCTAATTAAACTTAAAAGCTTGTACACAGCAAAGGAAACCGTAAACAAAATGAAAAGACAACCCACGAATGGGAAAAAATATTTGCAAATAATGCAACCGACAAAAGATTAATTTCCAAAATATACAAACAGCTCATACGACTCAATATTAAAAAAACAAACAAATTAAAAATGGGCAGAAGATCTAACTAAACATTTCTCCAAAGAAGGCATACAGATGGCCAATAGACACATGAAAAGATGCTCAACATTGCTAATTATTAGAGAAACGCAAATCAAAACTACCAGGAGGTATCACCTCACACTAGTCAGAATGGTCATCATTAAAAAGTCTACAAATAACAAATGCTCTTGGTGGGAATGTAAATTGGGGCAGCTACTATGAAGAACAGTATGCACGTTCCTTAAAAAACTAAAAATAGGGCTTCCCTGGTGGTGCAGTGGTTGAGAGTCCGCCTGCTGATGCAGGGGACACAGGTTTGTGCCCCGGTCTGGGAAGATCCCACATGCCGCGGAGCGGCTGGGCCCGTGAGCCATGGCCACTGAGCCTGCGCGTCCAGAGCCTGTGCTCCACAATGGGAGAGGCCACAACAGTGAAAGGCCCGCGTAATGAAAAAAAAAAAAAAAAACACTAAAAATAGGGTTACCATATGATCCTACAATCCCACTCCTGGGCATATATATGTATTACATATATACAATGGAATATTAATCAGCCATAAAAAAAGAATGAAATAGTGCCATTTACAGCAACATGGATAGTCCTGGAGATCATCATAGTAAGTGAAGCCAGATGGAAAAAGACAAATATGATATCACTTATATGTAGAATCTTAAAAAAAAAAAAGATACACAATATGCTATTTTTTGCTTTCAAGTACAGTTGATATAATGGCATACTTGGTGTGGATCCTAGTTGTTGCTTCTCATTCTAAATATTCATATGTCAGGTTATATTTTTTCAACATTTGATTTGATATAAAAACACTTTGTTTTCCTACGGCTAAAATTTAAGCTACGTTGACCCCACTGACAGCATCTGCTATTTCTGAAATTGTATAGATTGATAGAAATTATTTTATGTGTGTGTGTATAATAAGATTTTTAAATGTTATTTTCTCCATTTTATTTTGAAGACTTTAAAATTTAACACACATATTTCTTAAACCAATGGTTCAAATTTGAGAGGAAAATGATTATTTTTGGCTGTTCATAATTTTTGTGAATTTATTTACAGTAATGGAAATTATAAAGAAGATAATCTATCCTCATTTTCTCTTGCTCCTATTCAATCATTTTTTTTATCATGATTTTTTTCTTTTTTTTTTTGGTTTGGCATTGTCAGATAATGACTAAAAACATGCCTTTTATAACCTTCGTGCCTGATAAATGAGCGAGTAACTGGATAACCTGTAGAATGCAGGAGTGTTTGGGGAGGTCTCACACAACCCATGGAAGAATGTACCCAGGAATGTTTGTTCACTGTTTGGTTGACTCTATGGCAGATACAATAACAATAGTTAGAACTGCAAATACAATGTGCTTTGCATGTCTTAACATATACAACTTTTCACAACAGCCTTATGAATTATGATCCTAATTTTATAAATGAAGATTACTAAACACAAAGAGATTAAGTAATTTTCCCAGGTGGCTATTCTAAAGATCAGTTTCCATTCTTATCTATCTAGTATGATTCTCTCAGATTGTAGGAAATTGGTTCTCAACCTTGCTCCTCATGAGATACATGAGATCTTTTTTTTTAATACCAATGATCTTAAAATAAAAAAGACTGACGATACCAACTGTTGGTGTGGACGTGGAGCAACTGAAATTCCCATACAGTGCAGGTGGGGATGTAAATCGGTACAGTGACTTTGAGAAAAACAATTTAATCCAGCAAGTTATTTGGTGTGTTCTAAGTAAACTGATAGATTGCTTCCATTGTTTCGATTTTCAGTTATTTGATTTGTGGATGGTGTCTAGTTGTAAATGGCTCCTTTGAGCTACCAGATTCACTCCTGCTGGCATCCCAGAAAAGTGGGTCTTCAATCCTTTTACTGTTTACATACTTAATACTCACTGTCTTGATCCAGTTTCTTCTCAATACTCCCTCTTGTCATCTTAAAACTCATTTCCTGTTTACTGCCCGAAGCTCCTCCAGACCTGATACTCAGTCCCACTATGACCCTCCCTTTCCTTCTTTACTATATCCCTTGTGCTCTCCACCCAGCTCACTGGCTTCAGTTGTTCAGAGTAACATAACCTATCCGTGGGGAGGGGTCAATGTACCCCTGGCCGTGGGACAGAAATACCAGGTTATCAACCCCATGGTTCTAGATCTGCCTTCTCAGAACGCCATTGCAAGGAAGACAGCAAAGCCTCACAGTATCTCTTGGTATTAGTTCTCCAATAACAAAAATCATCTGTCAGGCTTTATATAAGACCTGGATATGCAGCCTATTATTTTGAGTCTAGTGCAATCCCTGACCAACATCAGCGACTCAAAAATTTGTTAAATTGTATTAAACATCATGGTTTCTCATCAGAATCATGCGTACATCATTTTTCTGTGTTTTGTCAAAAACTGATTTTCTATATTTACGTGAAATTTCCTGGGTTGTGTCTATAAATACAAATAATTTGAAGCTGTTTTTTCAATTTGAATAAATGTCACAAAAGTATCAAATAGAAAATCAAGCAGCAGCATTTTATAGCAGCAGATCGAGAGAAGTATAAGAATTTTCTATTTAACAAAAGAAAAATAATAATTAAAAAAAGTCTTATAAGGAAGGTAACAATGTTGTCAAGCTGTTTACTTCTTAACTTGTTTCTACTAGTTGAAGAAAAAAGAAGAGGCAAAAGCATGAGTGTTTAAGATGTCATTGTGAAGTACTAATTTATAATTAAGATAATAAATACATAGTAAAACAACTTTTAAAAAGATCTTTAGAAGAACATACAAAAGACAAGGACAATTAGTGATACAAAGCTTTTTTGAAGGACTCCTCCTCCCATGATCCCTCAGTGTTTTGGTGTCCTAAAAACAAACAAACAAACAAAACACTTGTGTATAGAACCCACCTTTATATGTACTAGACTCAGGATCTAAAGAGATTTGTTCTTCCGTAGACCACACAAGATTTGTGTCACTTTTCCTCTCTTCCTAGAGCAGAGATAAGTATTTTCTTCCCAGCTACTACATTTCCATAGTGTAGATGAGGTATGTGTTGTTCATTGTAGGATTCTCTGCCTCCTAGAAACGAATGGTTGCTCTATTTCAACCAACTATGTGGCTTTTTTTTTTTTTAAAGCAAGTATACTGGGTAATACTATTACGGCTGTTAATGAGAGAAAGCTAATTCAATCTAGAACATGTAAAGAAAAAAGTGGAGGTGGAGTAGAATAGAAAACCGATTTTCTCATGAGACTGGGTAAGTCAGGGGAACTTTCCTGACCGGAGTAGATCAGCCTTAAGAAATGACTTCAGGGACTTCCCTGGTGGCACAGTGGTTAAGAATCCGCCTGCCAACGCAGGGTTCAAGCCCTAGTCTGGGAAGATCCCACATGCTGCGGAGCAACTAAGCCCGTGAGCCACAACTACTGAGCCCACATGCCACAACTACTGAAGCCCATGCACCTAGAGCCCGTGCTCCACAACAAGAGAAGCCACTGCAATGAGAAGCCAGTGCACCACAATGAAGAGTAGCCCCCTCTCGCTGCAACTAGAGAAAACCTGCACACAGCAACGAGAAGACCCAACACAGCCAAAAATAAATAATAAATAAAGTTATTTTAAAAAAAGAAAGAAATGACTTCACTTTAGAACTCAACTTTGTCTTTTTGGTTCTCTGCATTCTTTGGTTTTGCTTCTCTCTGTAAATATTCGTTCCATTCTCTGCTGCTATAGATGGCTTCCTCCTTGAAGCAGGGGAAGGAGAAGCATGGCTGCCGATGAGTCCAGGTATAAATCATTTAAGTTAGTGAACTCAGAGGAAAGAGAGATCTTCTCATCCTCTCAGTGTCCACATATAACATTCTAGGGCAGTAAGATGGAACCCAGCAGTTCTTGATTGGCAGACACCAGAAATGCATGGACTGGAGGAGTATCAGTTCACCGGGTGAAGGGGAGATGCCATGACCTAAAGTAGTGGGTAAGAGATATTGACCAGATGAAAACAGGTGTCCTGGTTATCAGTGTGGCAGATGCTATAGATGTCCACCCCATATCCTCCTGGTCTGCCTCAAATTTCACCTGTTGCTGTGATAGATTGTTTCTATCACAAACTCCCCATCTCAAGTTTCTGGCTCTCCCCATTCCTCTGCCTGAGGGCTTTCTCCACATTGTGATACCGTAGGCCATCGCAGACAGACCCAGCACAAGTGTTGGGGAGTTCACCTCTAGGGATGGAGTGAGCCCTCACCTAATGGAGAATGAGATGTGGAAGGTAAAGTCCTAGCTTTCCCACTGTACAAGGGGACAGTTCTGAGGCATGTTCCACATGGTTTCCTAGACGTCCCCTGTGAGATTGAAGTCCTGTTGCCTACAATGGTAGCTGGCTTGTTAACATGCCTTTTATTGGTTCCTTTCCTTCCCCTGTTTAATTTCTCTACTTCCTTGCTTGGCTGCCTGGGTTCACATCTGAAATAAACCATCTCTGCCCAAGTCCTTATGTCAAGGTTAGCTTTGGAGAGAACCTATAGGAAGACAACCAAGTTATCTATTCAATTTGCCAAACAGCAATTGCTCTAGATACTGGGAATATAACAATAAACAAAAATAGGTAGGGTCTTCGTGAGAGAGGATAGCAAGGAAATATAACTTCTAATTATAATTGTCACCATATTAGTCTCATGTGCATTCTTCATGCCAATTAAAATAAAGAGATTGATTACATAGGTTTGCCTCACTTATTGATATATTGGTACATAGCTATTTATTTAGATATATTAAAATTTTTATCTCAAAATGTTTAAGTAATTATTTATGTACATTTATGTCTTCCTTTGTCCTACATTATAAAATTAGACCTTAAGTCCCTCTCAAACTCTCCTTTCCCAATTCCAAGAATAAATCAAGTTTAGGAGTGTTGTAAATGGGCTCAGACCCAGCCTGTTTCTTAGCCCATCTTCCTCCTGTAAATTTGTTGTCATCTGCAGGCTCAATTTTCACCTTCAATTCAGCCAATTAAGATGCAACCAGGGCTTCCCTGGTGGCGCAGTGGTTGGGAGTCTGCCTGCCGATGCAGGGGACACGGGTTCGTGCCCCGGTCCGGGAAGATCCCACATGCCGCGGAGCGGCTGGGCCCGTGAGCCATGGCCGCTGAGCCTGCGCGTCCGGAGCCTGTGCTCCATAACGGGAGAGGCCACGGCAGTGAGAGGCCCGCGTACCACAAAAAAAAAAAAAAAAAGATGCAACCAATCCTAATCTTCAGCGAAAGAAATTTAAATAGTTCTTGCCCAGTACTTTGGGATTCAACATCAAGACACCTCTAACCTTAAGTCACCCTAATCGTAACGAGACTGGTCTTATCCCCGAGACTCGGTGCCCACCATGAATCATCTAACCACTGTGTTTCTTCATTATTCCTGGCCAGCATCTAATGTATCAAGTGCTTTCAATCACAAGTGACTTCTTACCCAGGCTATTTAGCACTGGGTCTTGCCTTGTTCTTTCCAACACCTCTGCTAGAAATCTGGGTACTGAGATCTACTAACTTCACTGAGGTTGAATGTCTGGGCTTCTGACGATAGAGCATCACTTGATTTCTTCTTACTCTACCCCATGAATCTCTGAGGATACCTTCATGAAACCCCAACACTTCATTTTTCTTATACCATACCATTTTGACTACCCTAACTTGCTCGTCAGATGGATCCACTCAGCATCTGTCACCAGGTCTCTTTCATAGGCCAAGTGTCAGAGCTACCTCCACCCTCACTCTAATCCACCTGCCGTAGTTTGTCAAGGTGCTGCTGGGCCAGACCCAAGATATGTTATTTTAAAATAAATAAATGAATGAATTTTTTTAACCCTTGAAATTATATATTTAGAAAGAGGGAAAATCTAATAAAACACAAATAAGGTATTCAAAATAATTTACAGATATTATTTTGAAAAACACTGATTTAGACTCTTTTCTAAAAAGAACAGTGGTCATTATAGAGTGCTTTAAGAAAAGTAATTACGTTATTAACTAGTGACATTTTAAGCAAAGTATTCTCAAATAAAGGTATTTATGGTCATGAAACTAGAATGCTACTGAATGACCTTTCAAGGTTCCCTCCAAATATGACAGGGCTTAGAATAGGTTTAAATAATTTGCACATGGCTCATCTGTTTATTTAAGTCCATACTTCCAAAGTGTTTGAGAACAACTTGTTCTTCTTTTTTTTAATCATCTTAAATATCTCATCTGCAGACTCATTTATAACATTAAGCTGCTTTAAAATTCTTTTACCCTGTCTTAGATGGTTCAAAAACAAATTTTACCCTGTGTCCCGTATGGTTTATTATAAATTATGAATTAGCCAAAGCCAGAATTACTAACATTTTACAGAACCGGGAACTAGCTCTTGGAACCAGAATTGCAAGTAGCTAAGGCACGTTATGCACTTTCCCGGTCCTGAAGATCGTGTCTCCCATCAAGGTACATATTCCCTTCTGAAATGTCTCTCTTACATCCTTCATCAAAAAAAAAAGAAAAGAAAAGAAAAAAGAATTTAAAATAATGCACTATAGTGAGTGACTCAAAACAATGTGATCCTTTCATTTCAGGACCTCTGTGTTGCTCACATTAATGATTGTTAAAATGCTAATTAAACGAGTTTAGCAAGTTTGTGATTGCACATTTATTCTGGTTTCTTTTTAATGGGATATATCTGTATCAAGAAGAAGATGTTGCCTTACAGAAGTGGAATTTCAGATCTCAAAAAGATCGTGAAGATCTTCAAAAGTAACCATATATCTGAATGATTTTCAAGGGTATTTCTAAAAAGTTTAATTATTTCGCCACTGAAATGTGCATATAAACGTTCTCTATTATCTCCTGACGATAAAATCTGTTTCTCTTACTAAGGAAAAGGTAGTCTTATCTGATGATCAGATAAAGGCCTGTTATATTTTCCAGTCTGAGAAGTAAATAAAAGAATGACTACAATGTCGACCTCCTTTATTGTTGGCTGAACAGGTACTCTTGTAGTTTTGCAGTAATTTTTTCTGTCAGATGACGTGATATTTTCTAAGGAAATAAAATTTTTCATTATTTGGCAAACAATCTTTTTTTGCTTCCCCAAACATTTTCAATCCTAAGTGGAAATATTAATGCATTTATCGTTTTCCACAGCATGAAGCAGAATAAGGTATAGAATTACTATATGTTTCTTTAAATTTCAATATTTGCTTTAACCACTCTAAATGATAAAATAAATATTGAAAAAAATGTTTATCTGACCTCTTAGGTTTTTTTCATTACTACCTAGCAATGCCATGTCACCTCCTCCGAGAAGTCTTACTGGATACAGGCTCCCTTAATTTGTTGCCTTACCTCTGTGCTCTCCTAATATCTTGGACTCATCTCTGTCATCATATTTATCCCATTGTATTATAACTAGATGCTTATGTGTCTATCTCCAACCAACTTTTAAGGGAAGGACCATTTTACTGACATCCGTGCCAATGAGGTACTGTTAATACTGAATATACAGATATCAATAAGATATGGTAGCTGCACCCTGGGACGTCACATCCTTATAACCTGGCTTCTGTGCCCTCCCTGCTACTCACGAAAATTGCAAATTAACAACCATGGCTTACACGAGGACTTTAGGTATGTATTCTTTGACTCACATGATATTTTAGAAAAATTTGAACCAACAAATTTTGGTTGTGATTTCATGCAGTTCTCAGGATTTCAGCCACTCTTCAGAAATCTAAATGTCTGAAGCACTTGGCCCGATTTCTCGTGTGGAATTACTCAACTGCTCCTGAGCAGCAGTAATTCCTTTACACCGTGTGTGTACTGTCCAATTTACCTCAGTCCCTACTGCTCCCTTTCATCCGCCTAATACCAAGACCAAGATTCAGTTGCCATTTATATTTGCACTGATGTTCTTGGTATAGAAATATTTTTCTATACCCGTGGGTTTTTTTTTTTAATCAAAAGAAGAAACCCAAAGACATCCAGAGAACCATAGGATTTTACAAACTACACTAACCAGCTTTATTTACCTGCTCATCTGAACTATAATCTTCTGATTAATTCATTTCAATAATCTTCTGATTAATTCATTTAATACACTTAAATATGTGCTCCTGGATCTAACTGGTTCTCCATCTCCACTCTCTCCCCCATTCTAACCCATCCTATGTGCCCTTATGGCGATATTACTCTTTTCCAAGATCTTCAATAGTAGTAGTACAATTAGTAGAAGTAGAAGTAACAATGATAATAGTTATTATCTATTGAATGCTAATGCCAACTAGGTGTCCCCCACTGTTCTATGTACTTTGCTTTTATTAACATTTAATTCTTATGTCAACCATGTGAAGTAGGTGTTATTATTACCGACTCTTCATAGATTCTGACTCATTCCAGCAGACACAACTCAATAGTGCCTCACTTTACGCCTGCACCACGTACCTCTCCTGTCCTGCCCAAGGCTTCCCTCTGCTTGCTGATGCTGTGGACCCTAGGCAGCCATATGGTGCAACTTGGAAGAGCAGAGAATCAATGTCCAACCAGGCAAACCCTTGACCATTAGGACACATCTCATTGTGTCCATCCTGCCTTTGCTGTCTCCCTCCCCTTTCCCTCATACCCAGCCCTAGGACTGCACTCTCTCTTAGGGTAGTAGTACAGTCTCCTCTGCCTCAAGCTCTGCTTTCTGGGAAACCCAGACTGAGAGATTCTTTTGTACTTCCCCCTGCCTTTTTTTTTTACTTAAATTATTTATATTACCTTCAAAGACTACCTTATCATACTACTCATTTTTTGGTTGCAAGTGATAGAAAAACAAACTTGAACTAAGTTACCAAAGAAATTGGAAGGATGAAAGGATTTTGGAGTATTTCCCATAGCAGGAGGGAGGAAAAAGCTAGAATTGGGCCTCATGAAAACTGGAAATAACTCTCTCTCTCTTTTTCTCTATTTCTCTCTCTCATTCTCATTCTTACCTCTGCTCTTATTGGCATATCAGCTTCATCTTCTCTAATATGGTCTAGTTTCTTCCACATCACGGCAGACATGGTAGATAAGAGTTCTCAGTACACATTCTCCACAGCTCCTACCCACCAAGTGTGATTGCTTCTGTTCCTTAAGATTCAGTCTGATAATTCTCAAGAGAAGACTCTAACTGACCTGGCTTGCAATGGGTCAGTGAGGAAGGGAAGGAAAGAAGCTCACCACTGATCAGAAGGGGAAACCTTACAGGATAGGATTCTACTATGGACAAGGTCTGTAAGGCCCAACCCCAATGTTACTTCCTGCATGAACGTCCTCTGCTTCTGGAAGGCATCATGTGATCATTAAAAGAGCCGCATGCATCCAGCACAAAGTGACAGCTGTGAACTGTTCACACGCGTACCTTCTGAGCCTCAGTTTCATCATCTGTGAGGTAGGTATAATAATGTCCATCTTTGTGAGAGAAATAAATTTCAAAGTGCCTAGCACGCAATAGGCATTCAACAAATTCCATCAGCCCAAAGTAATATCTCCCTTGAACATAACACACCTTTATATCACTATAGCTTTGTCATCACTTGCTTCTGCATGTTTTATCTCCCCTGTTTGATCCGCTCTTCCCTGAGGGCCAGGAGTGTCTCATTCCTCTTCTGAGCTGTGTTAGCCCTTGTACATTATACAGCACATTGGAGTCAAAGAATAAACATTTGGCAAAAGGGTAACTTCAACAGCATTCAATAAGATGATCTGGTTTTTATTTGTGGATTTTTACCACTTTAGAAAATGATTAGTTCTTCCTCAGGGTCAAGCAAAAGTGAGCTTCTTCCCAACTGTTTTATGGGGGAAAGCTTTTCCTTCCTCTCTCAAAATGTACCAAATACCTTTTGTGTAGCAAGTACTGTTGGACGTACTAAGGATTGAAAACTGAATGAGACCATTTCTGCCCTTGAAGAGTTGAGTATTAACTCACTGGTGTAGTTATTTAATTTTCAGATGTATATTTCTATATACTTAACTCCACGTGTTCCTCATAAGCTGAAAAAATAAACATCTTTAAAGTTGGCTCCTTCCTTATTCTATGTTGCCTTCAAATCCACGCCCATGATACAAGTGGAAACTGTTCATGTGTATTTGATTACGTGAAAATATGTATTTCCTTCTATTAATTACAGTGACTCTAAAATTTATAAACTACTTCCTTCTCCACCCCATTTGCCATATTCTCACAATATTAGTTACACATCCTTGCTTTAACATAGCACAGAAATATTGGAGATAATATTTATAAATATTATGTGGTATAAATATGCGGGTTCAGTCACATTAATTTTTAGGGTTTTATGTATTAAACTTATTTCTCAAAATTTTAAGAAGATTTGTTCTTGTGGACAATGCAGAGAACTCATTTTAAGTGAAGAATGGCAAAGTTAAGTCTTTCGGTCAAACTAAAAGAAACAGGTTATTCTGTTATAGCCAATTTCACTCTTTAAGGCTTAAATCATGTTTTCTTTGACTATTGTGATGGATTCACTGCAATTTAGCCAGTGCTGTGTAATTGGAGGCACTGGATGAGATAAAGAACCTCATCCACTCTGAACACCTTAAGCCAAATGACCCTCACTTCACTCACCAAGATGTAGATCCTGCTTGAAGCTGGGAACACCAAGCCAATCTCTTTTTTCTTATATCAGGATGGCCCTTTATCATTTGTGATAAACAGAACCATTCCAAACATCTGGTCTGGACATCACTGGCATCCCCTGGACCTGTCAACTGCAAAGGATCCCACCTAGAAACATGTACCTAGAGCTGGAAGAAGCCATGGAGATTGAGATCCAGAGCCTTCACTTTGCAGATGAGGACAAAGCTCTGGTAAGATGAACATTGAAATGAATTGAGTGACCTGCCCGAATGTACATACAAATCAGTGAAGGAGCCTGGATGAAAGACCACATGACCTGTTTTAGGAAGAGGACTTATACCCTCTAAGGGCCAGCCCTCTTTGGTTCACTATTACTCCCCACGCAAGACAAGATTCTGAAATGAAGGGAAAATATCTCGGGGTCTTGGTCCTGCTCTTCTCTGAGGGTTTTCACGCAGCTCCACACCCAAGCAGGCCAGCTTTTCCAGGTAGTGACAAAGATTCACATTCTTTTCCAACATCAAAACACCTTCCTTCTCTAGTCTTCCCAGCCGCATTGGTCAAACCAACCCTTCCCTCACTGTACATCATTGATTTCATCCTTGCAGGAGGGTTTGCTTGCTGTTAGCCCTGAGGAAGGAATCTAATGATAGCACCAGGACAAGATTAGGGTCAGGCCTTGGCAGCAGCTTTACAACTTCTGTAAAATGAATTTTAGCTGGGGGCTGCTCCAGAAGTTTTACATAAGAGGCATTCAGAGGAGCCATTCTGGTTGAAAGGGGGTACTGTGGGGCTTTTCCTAGCAAACCCGGTTTTTACATAGATTTTACAGGAAATTTACTTGGCGTGGCTTTGGGGACAGTGACTGAAGCCAAGCCAAGCCACCCCCTGGATGCGTCAACTGATTATAGTACTTTTCAAAACTGGTAATACTTAGTCATAGGAGCTGATCCAAAATCTTATCTCACTTTTCTCACAAATTCCTGGCTTCCCAATCCCACTTGAGGTTGTCTTAACCTTTTCCTGAGGTAAAAAACCGTCAGCATAAGCCATGAGGACTGGCCTAAAACACTCTATATACTTTTTTTTTTTGCAGTACGCGGGCCTCTCACTGTTGTGGCCTCTCCCGTTGCGGAGCACAGGCTCCGGACGCGCAGGCTCAGCGGCCATGGCTCACGGGCCCAGCTGCTCCGCGGCATGTGGGATCTTCCCGGACCGGGGCACGAACCCGTGTCCCCTGCGTCGGCAGACGGACTCTCAACCACTGCGCCACCAGGGAAGCCCCATATTTAAGCTTTTACATAGTTTATAAGTTCCTGAAGACGCATGCACGTTTTTCCACATTTTATTAAATTGTATTATATATTTTAGATATCCGTAGTTGATAAACCAGCAATTTAAAATAGCCATTAAGCCCTCCCTGTAGCTCCATTGCCCAGCAGATCTCTGGAGAGTTTTGCACAAACATCTCTCTCACCATAGTTTGTAAACTTGATTTGATGGATGCACAGCAATATCTCATCTATTTGGCCTCCAGTCCAGATCTCAAGTTTGCACTTACAGCTTCTTGGCAGAAGAAGAGGGCTAGCACACGTCTAGCTTTAATGTCAGCTCCCCGCACCCCGAGCTGTCCCTCTGACTCCCGTTCCCCTTTAATTCTTAAATCCTTTCAAAGCCTTTCTCATCTCAGCTCTTAACGCTTCATTACCACTAGGACTACACTGAGTGTCCTTTTCCGGTTATTTAACAGGTGGTGTGAAGAATTACAAGGGCTGAGGGTTCTCACTCCTCCACCTAGGGTAGCTAGTACCTGGATCATCTTCATCCCTTCACAGCCATCATGGTACACTGACCGTCATCCTCTCATACACCAAGAACCAACTAGCCTTTCTCCAAAGTTCGCTGACCTTCGAATTTTCAGAGCTTTATGATTTAGAAGCATTAGATCTGGAGTCAGACAGTTGGGTTCAAATCCTGACTTACAACATAGCTGCCATATGACCTTGGGCAAGTTAGCCTCTCCTAACATTGGTTCCTCACTTGTAACATGAGGATGATGAAAACTAATGTTGATGCCAAAAGGCTGTTTTGAGGATTGAATGAAATAATATATGTAAAGCACTTAAAATACAGTGTACAAGATAAGCCCTTAAACCTACTACTGTTACCACCCCCCCCTTTTAGGAAACATATGACAGTTATAGATTCAGAAGATTCACAAATGGAAGAAACTGGAAAATCAACTAGTTCAGGGCTAAAAATATGCGAATACCTACAGAGCCCAGATAGGCAATATGATTGCTGTGGTGGAAGCAAACTTGAGGGATGGAAGGACAGAAAGGAGGTGACCTAGCTAGAGGGACAGCGCTTCTCAAGGTGAAGCACATTGCTGTCACGTGAGAGCAGGAGCCTAGTGTTACCAGATCTTCCAGTTTTTCACGAAAAGCCAGAAATCCAGATTTGTGTGTAATCCCAATGTGCAAACGTTGATAGATGTAATTCAAATTTTTATAAAATGCTTTATTGTTTTAATTAAAAAAAAACAATAAAGCATAGTAGCTTCTACTTCAGAGCCTCTAATCTAATCAAATTTCATTTGAAAACTGAGAAGACAGGATTAAGAGTTGAAGTGTCATACCAAAAGGCACACACAACTAATAAATGGCAAAACCCTGATGAAGCTCACATCTCTCATGCTGTAGTCCAGGGATCTTTAACATCCTTTGATTTTTGACATAAAGGAGACACTTTTTATCCTCCTCGTATCTATGTATAATCTGTCACTAGATGCTGTTATTCTGTACTTTCTGGTCCATTCTCACGGCCACCATGCGTCCTGGGCCCCCATTGTCTCATAATCTCCTCACTAGAGGCTCATCTGATCTGATCTACCCTGTCTGTTTGCTAAAATCTAAATGACCTTTATATTTGATCACACCCCTGCTCTAAGTCCTTCAAAAATTCTGCATCAGAGCCAAGTGCACTGGTCTTTCAGTCATGCAGTCTCAAACTGATTTCCTTTTGCTGACCTGCATCCTGGTTCCTCCATGAACAAGATGTGTCACCTTGGGTGAGTGAGTCACTCTACATCAGCATTCCTCAAAGTAAGATAAAAATAATGGGAGAGTATAATAATAGCACTCACCTCAGTGTTGCTAATGGATATTGAATAAGTTAACCCATGTAAAGTGTTTCACGTATAGCAAGCGCTGTAAAATGCTGGCCTTTTATGAGTGTACCCGTGTTCTCTCTCCTACCCACTAGAGTCTAAGTGTCTTTAGAACAGAATCTAAGTCTAACTGGTATATGCTCTTCCCACCCAAATATTAAGCACATATTATGTACTTATTAAATATTTGTTCACAAAAAGAGTAACTGAATACACAAGTAATTTAAGAATCTGTATAATCAAATAAACATAAACATGAACCAGAAGTGGAGCAGAAATGAACAGTAGTGAGTGGGCTCAAGGTCTCTTGGGTTCCAGGGACAGGAGCAGACAGACACTATAGGATTTTGTCTCCTTCCAGGTAAAGGCAATTTTATTTATTTATTTATTTTTAAACATCTTTATTGGGGTATAATTGCTTTACAATGGTGTGTTAGTTTCTGCTTTATAACAAAGTGAATCAGCTATACATATACATATGTTCCCATATGTCTTCCCTCTTGCGTCTCCCTCCCTCCCACTCTCCCCATCCCACACTTCCAGGCTGTCACAAAGCACCGAGCTAATATCCCTGTGCCTTGCGGCTGCTTCCCCCCAGCTATCTACCTTACTACGTTTGTTAGTGTGTATATGTCCATGACTCTCTCTCGCCCTGTCAAAACTCACCCTTCCCCCTCCCCATATCCTCAAGTCCGTTCTCCAGTAAGAGGCAGCAACCAGAACCAGGTTTACTGCTTGAATAAGTGCCATGGATGGGGTCCCCTTATTTGTAAAAGGAGGCCTTAAGATTTGTCCCTGTGCCTAAGATTACAACTCAGCTTGGACCAGAGACGTGAGAACCCAGTCACAGCCTCGTGGCTGGGAACTGAACGGCCAGTGGCTATTCGTGTGGCTGAACCTTTGGTATCCTCAATAGCACTGAAGGGTAGGAGTCCCAAATCACCATTATTAAACATAGTTCTGGATCATGGGCACAGGGGAAGCCACTGTAGGTTTTAAACAGCAGAATACCATCCTCTGACCCATATTTGAAGATTTTTTTCCCTTTGTCTTTTGTTTTCAAAAGTTTAATTATGATGTTGCTTAGAGTGGATTTTTTTGCATTTATCCATTTGACTCATCTTGAATCTTTAAGTTCATATCTTTTGCCAACTTGGGGAAGTTTTTAACCATTATTTCTTCTGATACTTTTCAGTCCCGCTCTCCCTCTCCTCTCCTTCTGGGACACCAGTGATATAAATATTAGTTTTTTTGTTATTATCTCACAGGTCTCTGAGACTGTTCATTTATCTTTTCAGTCTATTTCCTCTCTGATGTACAGATTGGATAAGTTCTACTAATCTGTCTTCAGTTTACTGGTTTTTATCCTCTGCCATCTCCAGTCTACTATTGAGTCAATCTATAGGGTTTTATATTTCAGTTATTGTATTCTTCCATCTATAATTTCCATCTGGTTCTTTTTTTGTGACTTCTATTTCTTTGCTGTTAATTTCTATTTTTCACTTGTTTCAAAAGAATTTGATATTGTTTGTTGAGACATTTTGTGACGGCTCTTTTAAAATCTGTGTCAGATCATCCCAACGTCAAATTCATGTTTGTATTCACATCTGTTGATCTCCTATTCTCATTCAAGTTACGATTTGTTGTTATGACACGTGATTTTCATTTTCCATTGCATCCTGGACATTTTGGATATTATGAGACTCCGGATCCTTTTTAATCTTCTTTTTTAGCAAAAAGTCTCCCTGTTGAGATGTAGCACAAGGGCTGAGTGGTTCCACATGCTTACCTTTCCTCTGGGCCCTGCCAAAAACACCCCCAGAAAAGTAGCATGCCGACTCACACTGCTTTATTGTAGATGGGCTGGCAGGGAGTTCAGCTTCTCCTCAAACCTGTTGACACCTTCCTCTTGAAACTGGAGGACCAACTATTCTGTCTCATTGTATCTGAGTGGGTGGCGTAAGCTCAGCTCCCTCCTAGGCTCTGCTGACCTCAGAGAAGGGGGAATCAACGGTGCAAAGTCACATACTTTGTTGCTGCAGAATCTGGGCAGAAGCTCTGCTCCCCACTGAGCCCTGCAGATACCTGGGTGGGGGATCATGAAGTACTGATCCATTCAGTCTCATTGCCAGATGGGAGTGGAGGCTTGGCTTGCCACTGGACCTCCCTGATGCTACCCTGGCAGGAGAATGGGAGCAATGTCTGCTTCCATTGGAAAGATCAGCTCCTCATTCAGCCCAGCCAACACCACCCAGGCAGGGGCATCAGAGCATCAACTGCTTCCACTGAACTGGAGATGAAAGGTCAGCTCCCTCTCAGTCTCACCGACTTCACCCCAACAGGCAAGAGAAGCAGAGCACCACTATCTGCTTCCATGGGGTTGGGGACAGACGATGGATGGAAAATCAGCTTCCTGTTTGATTCCACTGAAAGCAAAGGAAGCCAGGCAGTTTTTCTGTTGGTGTTGGTTGGAGTAGGGCAGGTATTGCCAAAAAAGATTTTCTGTTGTTAAGCCATCCTTTTCCTGATCCTTTGGCTATAGAAAAGGCTTTTTCTTGGAGCTTTTCTGTCTGTGCCTGTTGACAGTTCCAGTTTGGAGGAAACGACCTGTCTGGAACACGTGAGCGGCAATAAAGAATCTCAGGGACTCATTGCCATGTTGTTCCTCAAGTCCCGAGGTCCCTAGAACATCTGCCTTCTTTCCACTTTTCAGAATCGTCCTATGCTTTATTGTTGTATTATCTCCAGGTTTTTTTTTTAGTTGTAAGGGGAGGGCCTGGAAAGAATGGGGCTACCGCATCTTGGCTGTGATCCGTGTTTTTAAATGAGTATTGTAACTAACAAGCAAAATGTAAAAAAGATTTTTGAGACAGTTAGAGAAATTTGAATATGGACTGAGAAGTAGATGATATTGAGGAATTATCTTTAATTTGGCGTGTTGTATTAATTAATGTTATGGCTACATAAGAAAATATCCCTATTCTTTATTCTTTAGAGATGTTTCTCAAGTAGAGGGGAAATTTTATGATGTCAAGAATTTCCTGTAAAATATACCTGCAAAAATAAATAAGTAAAAGGAAAAGATAGAAAGAGAGAGAGAGATAAGTGAGGGAGGTAGGGAAGAAGGAAGGAAAGGGGGGAAGGAGAGGAGAAGGAGGGAAGGGGAGGAGGATGGAAGAAAGGGAAAAAAGGCATAGATTAAGTGAGTAAGCAAGATGCTGGTAAGGCTAAAAATTTTATTTTAAAAATTTGTATAGGGCTTCCCTGGTGGCGCAGTGGTTGGGAGTCCGCCTGCCGATGCAGGGGACCCGGGTTCGTGCCCCGGTCCGGGAAGATCCCACATGCTGCGGAGCGGCTGGGCCCGTGAGCCGTGGCCGCTGAGCCTGCGCGTCCGGAGCCTGTGCTCCGCAACGGGAGAGGCCACAGCAGTGAGAGGCCCGCCTACCGCAAAAAAAAAAAAAAAAAAAAATTTTGTATATTTAAAGAATCACCCTGGCTATATTGAGGACAATAGATTGAAGGGGGAAATCTCAGAATTGAAGCTATGAGTTAGGGACAAATGTATTCAATCAGATAAGAAATAATGGAGGATTTGACTAGGATGGTGGCCGCTGAGACGGAAAGAAGACAGAAAGAGTAAGCAGAAGATGTGAGAATTTGTGGCAATGGCTTCGAAAAGATATTAGACGGAAGGTAAGTATTGAGTATGACAAACAGGTATGGCTTGACCTACCTGTGCTGGAAAAAATGGGAGAAGGTGTAGGGGAAAATAAAAATTTGGTTTTGAATATGCAAAACAGTCAAGTAGGGGTATATAGGTAGCGCGTGATATAAAATCTGAAGCTTAGGAGCGAGGTCTATGTTGAAAGTGGTACAGCATTGGAAGTTGTTATAGAGTTGATATACGAAAGCATGGGGATGGTTGAGAGAGTTAATGGTAAAGAGAAAAGGGGCTCGGCATGGAGCCCTAAGGAACATTAGCATCTACAGGTCAGGTGGAAGTGACTTTTAAAAGCGACCATGCAACAGGAGTCCCTAGCACCCAGATCTTGGTTTCTAAATACCATTCATTCAATCATTCTTTAGTTAGTTGGTTGATTAGATGTAATTAGTTAAGTTAATAAGTAGGTGAGCCCTTAATCCAATATGACCGGTGTCCTTATAAAAAGAGAAGAGATGAGCTGCATGGAGAGACAAATCATGGTTTAAATAATCCAGTTTTATTTTTGTCTTGTGCCCTGGAAAAATCTGACATGTGGAGTTCTTTTTCTTTTTAATTCAAAAGCTGTGTCTTTTATTTTATTTTTATTGAAGTGTAGTTGATTTGCAGTACTTTCTTGGTTTCAGGTGTACAACATAGTGATTCAATATTTTTGTAGACTATACTCCATTCAGGGTTATTGTAGAATGTTGGCTGTATTCTCTGTGCTGTGCAATATATCCTTGTGGCTTGTTTATTTTATACATAGTAGTTTTTTGAAAACAAAGAAGAGACACAGACATCCAGAAAGCACGCCATGTGACAGAGGCAGAGGCTGGAGTTATGCAGCTGAAAGCCCAGTAACACCAAGGATTGCTGGCAACCACCAGAAGCTAGGAAGAGTCAAGGAAGGATGTTCTCTTAGAGCCTTCAGAAAGAACATGGCCCTACTTACACCTTAATTTCAGACTTTCAGTCTCCAGGGCTATAAGACTACAAATTTCTGTTGTTTTAAGACAGCCACTTTGTGGTAATTTGTTATGGCCTCCCTAGGAAACTAATACACCATTCATTCAAACACATATAAAGGAACAAACAAACAAACAAAAAGTTCTCTCCCTTCCTCCTTACTTTCCTGAAATTTTAGTCTTAAGGCTCTAGGGATCATTACTGTTCCCCCTACCAACCACAGGGTCTATAGAAGCCCAAGTGAGGAAGACATCCTTGCATGGGGGGAAATTGGGACAGGGTGACAGAGCCTGATGAAGGTGAGCAGGGCTGGGGAGTCAGCCACCTGGGCACAGAGGATATCCATACAGCAGTAACCCTGCAGGGATGTGAGAGCTGGGGCAAGGAGAGCAAACATGCATAGGAGTAACATCTAGGTAAATTGATTAAGTAAATCTATCAAGGAAAACAAGGGCCAAGTTCCTCACTCAGAGAGGGGAATTACAGCAAAGGAAAAAACACAACTAGAATTAACTCCGTGTTGAACTGGAATCAGTATGAACTTATGGTTTTGAATAAATATAGATAGATATAGAAATAAATACTGATGTAAGTGTGTGTGTGTGTGTGTGTGTACGTACATATGTACGTACATCTAGTCCGTAGCTCAGTTTTCTGAGAGGGCAACAAGAGCACCTTGTCCAGATCTTGGTTTCTAAATACCATTCTCTACTTAAAGGATTCAGGAACTCCTTGGAAAAATGACTGATTCCAGAGCTGGAACTGGGAAAGTATCAGTATAAGATGATCAATACCAAAAGGAAACAAAAGCAAAAACAAAAATTAAAACATGGGACTTAATTAAAAGCTTGTGCACAGCAGAGGAAACCATAAACAAAATGAAATGACAACCTACAGAATGGGAAAAAAATATTTGCAAATGATGCAACTGACAAGGGCTTAATCTCTAAAATATACAAACAGATTACACAGCTTATATAGCTCAATATCAAAACAACAAACAACCTAATCAAAAAATGGGCAGATCTAGGGCTTCCCTGGTGGCGCAGTGGTTGAGAGTCCGCCTGCCGATGCAGGGGACACGGGTTCGTGTCCCGGTCCGGGAGGATCCCACGTGCCGCGGAGCGGCTGGGCCCGTGAGGCATGGACACTGAACCTGCGCATCCGGAGCCTGTGCTCCGCAACGGGAGAGGCCACAACAGTGAGAGGCCCGCGTACAGCAAAAAAAAAAAAAAAAAATGGGCAGATCTAAATAGGCATTTCTCCAAAGATATACAGATGGCCAAAAGGCACATGAAAAGATGCTCAACAGCGCTAATAATTAGAGAAATACAAGTCAAAACTACAATGAGGTATCATCTCATACCAGTCAGAATGACCATCATCAAAAAATCTACAAATAATGAATGCTGGAGAAGGTGTGGAGAAAAGGGAACCCTCCTATACAGTTGGTGGGAATGTAAATTGGTACAGGCACTATGCAGAACAGTATGAAGGTTTCTTAAAAAACTACAAATAGAACTACCATATGATGCAGCAATCCCACTCCTGGGCATATGTCTGGAGAAAACCATAATTCGAAAAGATACATGCACCCCAATGTTCATTGCAGCACTATTTACAATAGCCAAGACATGGAAGCAACCTAAATGTCCATCGACAGATGAATGGATAAAGAAGATGTGGTACATATATACAATGGAATATTACTCAGCCATTAAAAAGAATGAAATAATGCCATTTGCAGCAACATGAATGGACCTAGAGATGATCATACTAAGTGAAGTAAATCAGAGAAAGACTAATATCATTAATATCACATATGTGGAATCTAAAAAGATGATACAAATGAACTTATTTACAAAACAGAAACAGACTCACTGACATAGAAAACAAACTTATGGTTATCAAAGGGCAAAGGTGGTGGGGAAGGATAAATTAGGAATTTGGGAGTAACATATACACACTACTATACATAAAATAGATAGGGACATCCCTGGTGGCACAGTGGTTGAGAACCCGCCTGCCAATGCAGGGGACACGGGTTCGAGCCCTGGTCTGGGAAGATCCCACATACCATGGAGCAACTAAGGCCGTGCACCACAACTGCTAAGCCCGCGCACCACAACTGCTAAGCCTGCACACCACAACTACTGAAGCCCGCGCGCCTAGAGCCCATGCTGTGCAACAAGAGAAGCCACCACAGTGAGAAGCCTGCACACCACAACAAAGAGTAGCCCCTGCTCGCTGCAACTAGAAAAAGCCCGCATGCAACAACGAAGACCCAATGCAGCCAAAAATAAATAAATAATTAAACTTATAAAAAAATCATAAAATAGATAAACAACAAGGACCTGCTGCGTAGCACAACGAACGATACTCAATATTCTGTAATAACCTACATGGGAAAAGAATCTGAAAAAGAATATGTGTATAGCTGAATCACTTTGCTGTACACCCCAAACTACCACATTGTAAATCAACTATACTTCAATAAAAAATAAATAAATTATTTTAAAACCTCAAAAGACAATGGAAATGTCAGAAGGACACAGAAGTCAACTTGCAGGAGCTCCTATTGACCAAACTGGGGAACTTTGAGCAAAATAAATACTGCTATTAATGGATCCTTGAATAAAATGAATTCAGTTGAATAAAATCAAAACCATGAATCTAAAGAGATATAAGTAAATGAATAAACTGGAAGTTTGATGAAAAACAGAATATTTGTATAGATTAAAAGAACTCCAAACAAAGCACGTATAAATTACCAAGTGAAAAGAGTAACTTTACGGTGAAAGAACCTGGCAGACACCACTTTAATCAAATGATGAAAGTGAAAATCATTGATAATGGGGCAAACTGAAATCATGTGTCACCTGATAGGTGAACACAGCATCACTTCTGCGTTACTCCTGCCGATGATGTACAACCTGAATCTAATTGTGAGGAAACATCAGACAAACCCAAATTAAGGACCATTCTACAAAATAACCAGCAAATAGTTTTCAAAAGTTATCAAGGTCATGAACGTGAAAAACTGCTCCAGAGTGAAGGAGACTACAGAGAAATAACTAAATGCAACACATTATGCCGAAATTAATCTTTGTGCTATAAAGGACTTTAATGGGACAAAGGGCAAAACTTGAATGAGGTCTGAGGTTTAGTAACATTATCAATGTTAATTTTCTGATTTTGACTGTATTGTGGTTATATAGGAGAAATCTTTATTTGTAGGAAATACATATTAAAATATTCACAGGAGACAGGGCATTATATGTGCAACTGTCTCCTAAGTGGTCCAGAAAAAAAAAAGGTACTTGCAACTTTTCTTAAAGTTTGTCATTGTTTGAAAAATTGTTTTAAATCTTCTGTATGCAAGGCACATTTTGAGATACGGTACAAAATACCAAGTTCTAGAAGATACAAGACCTGTATACATGGAAGTTACAACCAAGCAAAGAAATTAAGACAGGTGCACATATATTCCTGGCAAAATTAAATCAAGCCAAGAGTCAAATTTGACTGAAAATTCCTCTACCCTGGCAGCGCTCTTGCCATACCATATATCACAACATGTGTTAAGTAAGGTAATACCGCTTTCAAAAATGATTGCCCTAACTCGATCCAACTTACTTGCAATACTGGATCTGTGAAGAATTCTTTATGCCTAAATCCAATCCCCTGGTAATAGACTAGTGTGGAATTGAAGATATCAGTTTCACCAACAGCCCAAATTTATAAAGGAATTTATAAGTGAAGAAAAAGGGAGCTCCAGAGAACAGAAAATAAAGAGCTTCTTGTTTCACATTCACTATATCTATTTCCTAGAAGCATTTATTTTCCAGAGTAGCAATCATCCCCCACAGAAAGCTAATTTCTAAGATAGAAGAGGCACTCAGAATACATTTGCTTCAGTATTTTTCTGGTCTCCTAATAAAGCAGCAGGACAGCATGATCACTAGGGGGCACAGCTGGACTGTTCTCAGGCATGTACATATAAGGGAATTTATCCAATTTTATATCTAAAAGTTTATACCATCACTTCACCATTGAAACACAATAGATAAGTGAGTTCATTTCCAGGTAGGTGTCTTGCCGGATACAGATGATTTAGTGGCAGGAAAAAAAAATGCTATCAAAAAATTAAAGCACTCTCCCATTTCTGGATTCCAGTGTCATTTCAGTTTTCCTGGTTCTCATATCTATTATGTTGTAGCATTTAAAATAGGACAGTATGTCTACCCACTTTTTATTTCTATTTCATTGTTAAGCAACCCCTTTGCTTTTCACAACTTCTGGTCAGCACCATAGACACCATTTCCTTGCTGACATTTTCCCATTTATTTTACATTCAACTTTTTACTGACAATTAATCTCGAAGAAGTTTTTAAAAAGACATTCTTGGTAACTCAGAGTGATCATTTCTATGTCGCTCTCACTCCTGAGTTTTGAAATCTTAGTACCTAATATTCTGTAGAAGTGTCTCTTTTCAACTAGATGCTCCTATTTTTTTTAAATTAATTAATTAATTTATTTCTGGCTGCGTTGGGTCTTCGTTGCTGCGCACAGGCTTTCTCTAGTTGCGGTGAGCAGGGGCTACTCTTCGTTGCGGTGCACGGGCTTCTCACTGCTGTGGCTTCTCTTTGTTGCGGAGCATGGGCTCTTAGCATCCGGGCTTCAGTAGTTGTGGTTCGCGGGCTCTAGAGCACAGGCTCAGTACTTGTGGTGCACGGGCTTAGCTGCTCTGCAGCATGTGAGATCTTCCTAGACCAGGGCTTGAACCTGGCTCCCCTGTATTGCCAGGCGGATTCTTAACCACTGCGCCACCAGGGACATCCTCACCTAGATGCTCCTATTAATCAAGCAGTTGGAAACGAGTTTTCTCCACAGTCACTAACAGGCTCAGCAGCCTGTGGTGTGTGGTGTGTGGGAAGTGGGCTGAGGGCAGGCCCACTGTCAAGGTACCCAGCTTCCACCTGCCCGACCCCTTTCCACCCCCATATCTTATATCCCCACACTCCTGGGCACATCTTTCCCTGGTCCTTCTCAAAAATAATCCAGCCAAAAGCATCTGTGAAGCATCTGAGCAATGCAAGGAGAGGTAGAAAAATGTAAAGAATCACACACACGTAAGGACCTTATAATCCAGTTAGAAAGACAAAGCAAAAGCTAGGGGAAATGTCAATAACATAAGGCTATTTAATGAGTAATTAATTATTTAATAGCCAGATATTCTAAATTCTCCAGAACAGAATCAATTTAAAATATTCTGACTCATTGTCACTTTATGTATTAAAATAGATCTTAACATAGTGTTTAGCAGTAACATCATTGAGGCATCTGAAAACCTGGACTAGAGTTTGATTTTTGCCACCTACAGGGTGACTGTAGGAACTCTTAATTTCTCTGAACTTCAGATTCCTCGTGTGTAAAAGGGGAAGCATAGTGCCTATCTTTTAGAATTAATATGAGGATTCCATTTTCTGAGACAACATACGGCAAACGTCTAGCTATAATGGGCAATTATATCATCATCACGTTTGAAAGTGTGTGTTCAAAATTTTTTATTTGAGAATCCTGTCACCATAGCATATATCAGGTACTGTGCTAGGCACTGGCTAAAGATGACACAATAGCCACTGTCCTCAAGGGCCTCGCCATCTAATGTTAATAGTAACATAAGTATTATAAATATGTAATAAGTATATTTCTATTATAAATACATGTAAGTATAAATAAATAAAAATACATATAGAGGAGGCTGCCCCCAAAGTTTTGACCAATAAGAGTGCATGATCAATGAAGTTTAGAGACCATTGACGGATTTAACAACTAATTACAGTATCATGTTAAAAGATTCTGCAGGGGTGTGAGTGAAGTGTAATGGGAGCCCCAAGATGCATGATAAGTCTTGACAGGCTTAAGTGTAATTGGGAATTCACAGTCAGGAAAATGCGGGAAGACAATTTCAGGCAGAGGTAATGAGCGTGGGCTTTGGGTAAGACACAGCTGTGTTGAAATACCAACTCCATCACTTTCTAGCTGTCCGACCTCAGTTTTCTCCTGTGTGTATATGGAAATACCACCACGCACCCCAGGGTCGCCTAAGGAACAACTTTTGGTTAATTAAACGAGATAATATTCATTAGTTCGATGCAGTTTCCTTGCCCTAGGTCTCTTCTTTCCTCCTTATCTCAGAAGGATACTCCTGACCAGATCTCTGCACATACTAGATGGGTGAAGCACATAAGGATTTCTGGAGTTCTGAATTCTTTTGTTATTGCTGCTCAAACATTTGTCTGTGATTCATGCCTGGATTTTTAACCTCTTCTGACCACTCACTTTATGTGGGTTTCTGGGACCCTCCATCTTTCTCTGTACTGTTACTAACTATAATGGACAATTTTTTGTGCACCCACATTTTTTCTCCCCGCTACTGGTAGCAGCACCCTGGTTTCCTTTGACAACCCACCTATTTCTCATTCAGTCCATATGGTTCTGGGGACCCTGGCCAGTCACAGCAACTTAACCCCTGGTTGCAGCAGTTGGGTCCAAGATGGAACGCAATGTGAGTCCATGAGAGCCAGGCCCAAGACTTACTGGAACTTGGCAAGAGAGACTTTCTCTTTCTTCCAGACTTAGAGATTCAGTTGCCAGAGGCCACCATTAAAGAAGTCCTGGCTAGAGGGGAGCCAATGTAGTAAAGTATAACCAAAAGATAGAAAAGAACAGTTTTCTGAGGACTTTGTTGAGCACCTGGATCTAACAGTACTGAAGCCAGTAGGTTTACTGCTGCATCTTTCCATACGTAAGCCAATAAATTATTTTTTCCCAAAATCCTGGTTTTGATTTTCTGTCACCTATAACTGAAAGAGTCCTAAAACCGCTGAAGTTTGACAGCCAATCTAGTCTTCTGTCTCCTTCTTTTAGTATTGGCTGACTCCCTAAAACAAATTTTCAGCTTTACTGCCATCATTGACAATTGAATTTAAGTACAGGATAAACCCACCTGTTCTCTTAGAACTGGTACATTAATCATTGTGGCAATTTGCCTTGTGTTTATGGACTACTTCCATGCTCTGAAGCAGGGAATCTACCCACCTCCCTACTGTTTTTAAAGGGCACTGCCTTTAACCACCTTCTCTCACAGTCTCAGTGCTACTACTACTACCAATAATAATAATAGGAAGAGGAAGGAGAAGAGGGAGGGAGAGGAGGAGAAAGAAGAAGTAGAATAGCAGAAACAATAGCTGCCATTTATTGAGCATCTGTTGAGTGTAAGGCACGACACCATTGGTGGGCTGTGTTTGGTGGGCTGTAACCATCATTAAAAAAAATAAAATGGAATAGAATAAAGTAGATAAGAATGGAATAGAATGGAATTGTATAGAAAAGAAAATACTGGAATGCATCCGAAGTAGTAAGAATAAGTATTGTTTTGAAAATTTTTCTTTCCGTTAATACTGTGTCTGTGTGTGCATATAATTACTGATTTGCAATATAAAGCACATTTTTAAGAGTGGTTGTGATGAAAAAAGTAACTTGTCCAAAGTCACATAGATAGTAATAATAGAGCCGCTCTAAATCCAGGCATGTGGCTTCCAGCTGACTGTCTCAACAGTATCCCATTTATAGAGAAGGAAATGAGGTTAGGAGGAGTTAAGTAATATGGGGAAAATGATAATAACCACTACATAGAATTGTAAAAATTGGGCTTCCCTGGTGGCGCAGTGGTTGAGGGTCCGCCTGCCGATGCAGGGGACGCGGGTTCGTGCCCCGGTCCGGGAGGGTCCCACATGCCGCGGAGCGGCTGCGCCCGTGGGCCATGGCTGCTGAGCCTGCGCGTCCGGAGCCTGTGCTCCGCAACAGGAGGGGCCACAACAGTGAGAGGTCCGCGTACAGCAAAACAAAAAAACCGAGAAAAAAAGAATTGTAAAGATTAAATCGGATAATACAACTGTCTGGTGTATAATAGAGTATAATAAAAGTTAATTAATCTTGAACCATTTTGGAAGTTGTTTTTTCATGCAACATAATATTATGAACAGATTTTCATTTCTTTAAATACTTTTTTGCAGCAGCATTTTAAATGGCTGCAATACATTCCTTTGTTTGTATTTGTAATGATTTCTTTGCTTACCCAGTCTTACACTGTGAGACGTTTGGGTTGTTTCCATCTTTTTGCAACTCATAACAGCAATTAAATGCTTACAGCACAATCTCCATATATAAATATTTCCTTAGGATTAATTCTGAGAAGGGGAATGGCTGAGTCAAAGGGCATACTCACTGTAAACTTCAAAAAGTTTAAACCAATTTATACTTTCCCTCAGCAATTGCTCTAAGTCTGGCATCTGTTAAAAAAGTGTTATTTGTCAGGAGTTTTCTATTAACTTAAAAACCCATTTGTAGGACAAGTTACTGCTGTCATGGTAAGACCAACCAAGTTGGCTTTGTGCAAAAACTCATCAAAGCATTCCCTACCTCATCTCCACCTCTCCTCACCCCCATCTCTCTCCTGTCCTTGACACCGCTTTATGTCTCTCCTTAGAGTATTCTGTTTCCTCATAAATATCCAATCCTGCCATCGCTGGATACACTCTCCTGGACCTCAACCAAGCCTATCTCCTGAATGCACAGGAACTGAGCAGGTTTCTATTCTATTTCTCAAACATAATCATACTGGGCTGCAACAGTATTGGTTGTGTAATTGCTTTAGTGGTCTCTGATAGCTATTATTTATAAAGATCCAATACTCTTGCCCATCCTCATTTTCCTAGGGAAGGCTTCCATCTCAGTACCTCATCTTTCTCCCTGGCGGGGTCGGAAACAGGATCCAATCTGGACCTATAAAACAGTAGCATATTCTTCTGGACACAGAAATTGGTCCAAGGGCCAGACACAAAACACAAGAATCAGAGCCTCCCTCTGAGAATGACATACAAATTTTGAGAGAAGGAACTTCTCCCCACTTGGTTACTAAATTTGATTATGTAAGCCTGGTGCTGCTGGCAGCCATCTTCCCAGCTGCATAGAGGAAGCTTTCGGCTCCAGAAGAGAAAGAAGCCAGTGCACCAAGAGAAGCAGAGAGGACCAGGTGACATCGTTGAACCCTTGCATCCAGCAGTGCCACCAATGGACTTCTAAGTTGAAAAAAGGAAGTTTTTGGCTAAGGCAAGTGTACTTTGGCTTTTTGTCTCTAGTAGCTAAGAGTCTTGATTGATACAGTTGTAAAATGAGTGGTATTAACATATTATTTTGAGTTCAGAGGGGGGAGGTGTATTATATGGTAAGAGGGTGGGAATTAGGTCAAGTTTTAAAAGTATGTAAATAATAATCGTTGTAAGAGAATTATCAATGCAAAGTGCCTCTAAGCAAGTTGTTTGTTTTTAAAGGTAACATAATGAATTTAAATAAAGCGGGTAGAGTGCAGAGACTGGTTATGGTCTCCTTTCTACCTCTAGACAGCTACATAGCCCTGGCCAAGTTGTATCACCTGTTTAGAGCTTCATTTCCTCATCTGAAAATAAGTGGACTGAACTGGTTAGGCTCCAGGGTCTCTTCTAGCTCTAAAATCTGTAAACCTCATCCAGTAAAGTCTCCGTGGTCGATCTGTGTCTCGGAAATGTTGTTTGCTGGTTGGCTCAGGCCTGGGTTACTGTCTATTGATGTGGGCAAGGGGGATGGTGTATCAGAACTGGAGAAAAAAAAATCAATCTCCCCCAGTGGGTTATAGGGAAGAAACTTCGTGTTCTGTTACAAGTTAATCGCTAAAGGGTTGTTGCCTCTAAGCTTAAATTATACACAATGGCCCATCTCTGGGAGCCCTGCCTCCCAGGTAATGAGTGTTAAGCTAAAATACCTTTGTTTAGCTCACAGGAAACATTCTGACCAGGCCCACCTGTGCAGGAAGGAAGAAATGAACACATCCCTTCTAAAGTCTGGCTGGAACCAGGACTTTACCCCCTCCCCTGTTAGTATAAAAAAGTCTGAATTCTAACTTGGGGAAGATGGTTCTTTGGGACACGAGTCCACCATCTTTTCGGTCTGCTAGCTTTCCGAATAAAGTTGCTATTCCTTGCCCCAGCAACTCTTCTCTCGATTGATTAGCCTCTCAGGAACTGTGAGGGACAGTGAAGCTGTTCAGCATCTCATAAAATTAATCCAGGCTCTTAGTGATTAGACCCCGAGATTTACTGCCACCCTCTCTAAATAAACCTGGCCTCCTCTGAAACAACTCTTACTGCAGAGGTCACAAACTGGTAGGCCACAGATGGGTTTTGTAAGGACCACACATTGTCGGTCCACAGAATATTTTTAAAACTTCAAACTGTTGCCAAGGTTTAAAAAAGTGGGAGATTTTGCATAAAAAAAAAAAATCTGGGTTTCTGGCTTCTCTTGAATCAAAAGCTCTCTCTTCCGGTGCTGAGCCCACATTCCCACGTGCCAACAATAGACTGAAGCTGAGTAGCAGCTGCTCCTTTTAGACAAGGCATCCATTTTCCAAGCTCCCACAGGTCTCCCTGGGCTATTTTGTACAGGTGAGTTACCTTTTGGCCTCTGTAGACTCATTAGTCTCTGGTCAGTCTTAAGGTCTGGATATGAACTTTCCCATCCACTGTGCTCACGCACTGGATATGGTAACAATAGAGCATCCCCAGTACTGACCCTGGACTCCAGATGGCAGAAATGCTGTAAATTGTGGCTAAGAAGTAGAAACTTAATCAAGAGCTACTTCCCACAGGCTCTATCTGCAGTCAACTGAATACCCAATCTAGAACGTAGAACTACAGAAAATGGAAAATTCTTCTTTCCCCTTTATTATTATTATGGGTTAAAAGTTTTAATAAGACCAAGTTTTTTTTCTCTTAATTGGCAAATTCTAATCCTGTACTCTTTAAGTAGGAGTAGAAAAAAATCAATAGTCAAATAAAAGGATCAAAAGTACAAAGGGAAGGGATTAATCTGAGGAATCATAAATTTATATATATATATTTTTAAAAAATTTTATTGAAGTATAGTTGATTTACCACGTGTATTAATTTCTGCTGTACAGCAAAGTGGTTCAGTTATATATATTCTTTTTCATATTCTTTTCCATTATGCTTTATCACAGGATGTTGAATATATTTCAAACAATATAAGTGATATGATATTGATGCTAATAAATAAATACATCCAAAAATGATTTTTTAAAAAATTTAAGACCACTATTAAATATTTATTAAATATCTACCCTGTGCCAGGCATCTAGGCAAATATGCTATGATAAAAATTGGATATGCTCTTCCAAACTCCATTAATG
Source organism: Neophocaena asiaeorientalis asiaeorientalis (assembly GCF_003031525.2). Lineage (NCBI taxonomy): Eukaryota > Metazoa > Chordata > Mammalia > Artiodactyla > Phocoenidae > Neophocaena > Neophocaena asiaeorientalis. The sequence continues at coordinate 13,174,769 of NW_020175528.1, forward strand.
AGTGTTTATGTGTCAAAAAATTCAACATAAAAATAAACAAAATAAAATTTGTGGGAAATTATAGTAACAAATTGAAAAAAATCACAGAGGCATTAACCTCTCTGTCAGTTTTCTATAGACCAAGTTAACACATATAATAAACATTATTTAATTAAACCTTAATTAGTATATGTATTGAGCTTTTTGCCACATAGACAGTATATATTCTTTTCAAAAATCCATGGAGCATTCACCAAATGTTGTAAAGGAAACCTTAATAAATCTCAAATAGTATAACTAGTAAGGGCACATTCTTTGACTGCAGTATAATAAAAGTAAATGTTTGTAAAGCAAAAAAATCCATAAGTAAATAAGAAATGAAAGTCCACCTATAAACTAAAAATAGAATGTATATCTATAACTATTGAGTCATAGAAAGTGAAAGAATTAATAATGTTATTGAGCCTGGAGCTGGCCTATGTGCAGCAAAGCCAATCTGATGACAGCTGGTCACGGTATAGAAAAGTACAGTGTTTATTGCAGGTCACCAAGCAAGGAGAATGTGCAGCTAGTGCCTAAAAGACCTGAACTCCCTGACGGCTTTCCGGGAAGGGTTTCTTAAAGGCAGTGTGAGGGAGGGGGCCGTGGGGAATGTGATCAACTTGTGCTCAATTCTCAGATTAGTTGGCATCAAGGTGAAGTTTAGAGCATCGTCAGTCTTCTAGTTTCAACTGGTCTGGGGTCTACAGGCTTGCGGTCAGCAGTGTTCATCTGGTGAGGGTCTGCTTCCTATAAAAACAATTTAGGAATGTGGGCCCGACCTTTATAGCTTCCAGAGACCTGGGAGTTCAGAGACTCTGCTATGTGGCTGATTTATAATCTAAATTGTTACCAGTTTTCCAGCCCAACAGTTATTCTTTGTTTCTACATCTTCACATTTCCTGATCATTACCTCTCTGAGCCAGCCCTTTTGCAACTCGGGGAGGCCTGGAAGACCAAAGCAAAAGCCTTTTACTTCAAAAACAGGGTCACAGGTTCCTGTATATGGTTTCAATAACAGACTAATTAGAAAACAGTAGTAACATATAAATATGACAACACAAAATTTAAATTTATGAGAAGTGTACTTGGGACAAAATGCATCTCTTTCAATGCTTTTATTATTCAGTAAGAATTAATGAAAACACGTGTGCTAGTTACCTATTGATTGCCTCTTATCTCCAAATTCACCCTTTTAGACAGCTCAGTGAAAATGGACCTGGGCCCTTTAAATATATTTTCTTTGCTAGCTGACACTGAAGTTGTATGAGTATAGAGTGCTGCAGAAACACTGCAGAAGGAAAGGGGCTTGCTTCCTTGTTCGGTGGCACTTGTGAGGCGGGCTCCTGCACTGTAAGTGGGTGGCTTTCTTCAGCACCAGGCTCCTGCAGAGGCCTCAGGTTCTGTAGTGCGTGGCAGCCAGCAGCACCCAGAGATCAGCAGCTACCCCCGCCCCCCACTGCCATGCACCCTCCCTTGTAGGTTTTGTAGAGGAGCTCTTCTGCCTGCTGCAGAGCTGGTAGCTTCTCCAGGGCAGGCTCCTGCAGTACTCAGCTTCTCCATCCAGAGCTCTGCTCCTGGTGTGTGCAACTGACCGCAGCACCCCATGGCCAGAGCCTGCCCTAGCACCCACCTTGGGCAGTTCCTCAGCTAAGTGCCTCCATTAAGACACCTCCCTATGAATAGCTTTCCCTGGCACCCTCCAGAGCAGATTTTTAGCAAACTCCAAGAGAACAGATTTCTAGCAAGTTTCACCGGCACAGCAATACAATGACTTTTCTGCTACCCGGTGAGCCAGGGCAGTAACCCCTTCAACAAGATCTGCATCTCAGCCCCATCCCACGCCCTGGGGGCTCCATCTCAGCCCCACAGGTAGTGGCTGCTCCTTACATTTGCTGTTTCTGTAATCTTTAGAGTTCTCTTTACTTCTTACTGGACAATGCATAATTACTTTAATCCTTTGTTGTGGTTAATAATTCTTCATACTAAACTTTCCCTGTGTAAATTATATCGTTTCTCTCTCCTGATTGAATCCAGGCTGATACAATGTGTGAGCAAACTATTCAAGAAATCAGAAAAAGAACAAAACAAACAAAAGAAAAACACAGACATTATTAAAGATAAAAGCAGAAATTAACAAATTAGAAAAGGTCAGTAGGATTGATAAATGAACTTGAGAAGCATTTGGAAAACAATGCCAAATTTAAACAGACAAACTTGTATGGCAATGTTAAGTAAATAATAATGCAAAAAGTACAGAATGTTAATAATGGGACAGAAAATATAACTGATCTTAGAAACAGAGGCAGTTAAGACAATTAAGGAAAAAGCGAATCTAGGAAAATACAGAAACAAAGACTGACTCAAGAAAAGCTATAAAATCCAAGTAGTTGAGTAATACTGAAAGGAATATAAAAAACTACCCTCCAAGGGGTGGGATAGGGAGGGTGGGAGGGAGGGAGACGCAAGAGGGAAGAGATATGGGAACATATGTATATGTATAACTGATTCACTTTGTTATAAAGCAGAAACTAACACACCATTGTAAAGCAATTATAGCCCAATAAATATGTAAAAAAAAAAAAAAAACTACCCTCCAAAAAGTGTGGTTCAAGCAGTTTCATCATTAACTTTTACAGCTTTCGAAAACCAGGCAAGTCTTCTGCTATTGAAACTCAGAGGATAGGGAAAGAAGGAGACTCCTGTTCATTTTAAGACTTCTCTAGGTCTCATAGTAAAGTTCAGACAGTAACATCTGATGAGGTGGTAAAATTAAGAGTTACTATAAATAAAGCAACTGATTCAGTGATTATAGAACTTAAGTGGAAAGAAGGGAAAGAAACCATATTTGCTGAGGTCCCTATGACTAGTGCCAAAACACCGACTATAAGATATGCCCTCTGGCCATTACTGCCCAGAAGAAAACGTGGGTAATTTTTTAAAATAATCATAGAATGGGATAGACCTTTTAAATTATGACATAAAAGAAAATACTGAAACCTTTTATTTGGATCAGTAAAGCAATGAGTACATAGACAGTGAAAAGACAACAAGCTGGAAAAATATTATAAAATATATAATCAGCAAAGGACTATTTTTCTAGATATGCAAGTAGCTCATATTCAATAAGGAAAGGATTAACCAGCCAACATTAAAATGCAAAAAGAATATAAACAATTAGCTCATGGTGTGTGTATATATATATATATATATATATATATATATATATATACACACACACATATATTGTATAAATGTATACACACGTTAGACCTTTGGCCAGGAAAAACCTCCTCTTTTTGCTTATTCAAATTCTATTTATCATGCCATCAAGAAAGTTTTCCAGTTTTCCCAGAGAACTCCTATAGCATCCCTAACTTGATACTCGATGTCCCCTCTGTTCATCTGGAAATGCTAGGAATTTCTTTGAACAAATAATATATGTATATGAAATAGTTATTATTACCTAAAGTGAAACCAGTGTTTTCTCAGAGTGAGGTCAAAGGATGACCTGCATTACACTCACCTGAATACTTTATAAAATACAGATTCATGGGCACTGACCCAGACAACAAAATGAAAATCCTCTGGAGACCAGAAGACCATGGTGGCCTAGGCAGGAGCTGACCTTGCATGTTTTGAAAATTCTTCTCAGGTGATTCATATGTGCACTAGCCTTTGAGAATTCTGCCCCTGTGAATCAGTAATAAAATGTCTGTCTTTATTTTGTATAGAGTTTCCAGAGTCTTTCCCACAAGCATTTTCTAATTCCATATTTACATTTGATCTGGGGATTGTCACAGCTGGTATTATTAGCACCACTTAAAGATAAGGAAATAAAGTTCAGAGAGATTTAGGGACTTCCTCAGAGACTCAGCTAGAAAATGATGGAGCTCAGATTTTGATTATCTTTTCACAAGTACAAACTCCATCTCCACCCCTTCATAGAAACCCCCTAAAATTCACAGTTCTTCATGTTTGTAGAGCAAACTCATGGTGATTCTTCAGAACAAACTGATGACAACAGGCATAAGTGGCAGTAGTGAAGGATGAGAGCACCTCTGGAACTCATGAGTCTAGGAGGAAGGAGCCGATGTCACAGATGACAGAGAGGTACGTGATCACACAGTAGTTACGAAAAGAAGGCAGGGCCAGGAACACACCACTACAGCAGGAGACAGCAACAGGAGTTAAGGAAATAGTCAGAGAAGATGAGAGAGCCAACTTATAAAGAAGGGAGGTATGTCTGAAACACAACCTGAGTTGACCACAAATTCATATGTGTTTCAAGAACAACCGGGCCTAAGATCTTCAGTGGCAGAGGCAGCAGCAATCCTAAGAACAGCAGCAATGACCCCAGGCCACAGACAACCGACCCAGAGCTCCTGCTGCTGTGGATTCCTTAGTCTGACGTTTCTGCAGCCTATGCTTACCAAGGTGCTCGAGAATCCCCATCTCAGCAAAACTCACACAGCCAGGCCTGAGAGCCCCAGGGCACAGACCCCAGTAGAGGCTCTGGCAGCCTCAGCCCCAGACTTGCCCTCTGATCTCTATGTCAGGGACTTCATGTCACTGTCAGAAGGTTTTCCTGGCTTCACAGTCTACCCTTTACCCACAAACCCCTTTAGTGACGTTACATGAACCTCTCCTCCCCTCGCCGAGCCCCCATGACCCTTCAGCCCTCGGGTGGAGCTGGCTGTCTACATGGATCTGTTCCAGCCCTGGGGCGTTTCTGAATTGCTAGAGGAGTCTGTCCGCTGAAGTCATCTGCTGATCCCCTAGGGAAATCATAGTAAAACTTTATGATGACTGTACGTCGCCTGAAGATGCCCTTTGTTCGTTTTCACTGCTGTGTAGAAGTCCGTGGTAGGACTCTGCCATATTTTCAGAGCCATCTTCCGCTGGCAGATAATTGGGTAGTTTTCAATTTCGGCCCGTTTCAAGTTTGCTGTGTTAATGAATTTCTCTTGCATGCCTAGGGGTGGAATTGCTGTATATTCAGCTTTGGAAGATAATGTCGTGGAGTTATCTACACAGAGTTAAGCAATTTCCACACTCACAGACCATATATGAGCGTTCCGGTTGCTCAGGATACTCGTTGCCGTTTAGTATCGTGAGACTTCAACGTTTTTGTCCATCTGTTGACTGTGTGGTTTTAATTTTCATTTCTCTCACGATTAAATGAGAGAGTACTTTTCATATGATTTTGGCCATTAGGAGTTCCTCTGATATGAGATGTGTGTTCAAGTATTTTGCCAGTTTTTCTAATTGATTGGAACGAGTTCTTTACATATTCTGGGTACTAGTCCTTTGCCAGTTACTATCTGTTACAAACATTTTCTTGCCTTCTGTTGCTTGTCTTTTCATTCTCTATGATATCATTCAATTAACTTTTTAAAAAACATACTTATGATGACACTTTTACTCCTTAAGAAGTAAATGATTTGTTCTTTTATTTTTAAGCGACTAGAATAACTGATAATTGGGAGGAAAGAGATTAGAGGAAATTGACATTCTGTACCATATTTTTCTGTGATGCTTGAATTTTTATATTGATCATGTATTGCTTCATTCAACAACTGTTTATTGAGCATGTGATATGTGCCGTGAACGGCTCTAGGTCCTAGGGATCCACTACCGAACAAAAGAGACAGACACCTGGCCTAACAGAACTTACAAGGTGGGATTCAGTATTGCTTTTGTTTTTTAAAAAAAGATATAAAAGACTGATTTAGTTTCCATCAGGTTTTCATTTTGAGCTTTACATACCTCTATGTAAAAACAACATGGCACCGAACTCAGAGTAAACATTTAAAAAGATAAGCAAATCTTTCTGTCGAGGGTTAATTTGTCATTGATTTCAGCAGCAAATTTTCCAGAAAGTATGCTGAAATGTCAGATCCCAGGCCTCTTTAACAGAGACAGTATATAAAGGCATTTATTTTAAAACACCTTATTGTCATGAGTCATCTTAAATCAAAGATGCAAGTTGAAACATGAGTCAGATTCTGGACTGAATTTATCATAGTCATCACATTTAAATTTTTATTTTGAGTCAGTAATATATACACATAGGAAAATAAAATCAATGAGTATGCAAGGAATGGGAGCAAATATACCTCCATTCAAAACCCCGCCCCACCACTGCCATACTCCAGTCCTCTCCCCCCAGGTAGCCACAGTTATCAGTTTCTTTCTTTTTTTTAATTGAAGTATAGTTGATTTATAATGTTGTGTTAATTTCTGGTGTACAGCAAAATGATTCAGTATGTATATATATTCTTTTCCATTCTAGTTTATTACAAGATATTGAATATAGTTCCGTGTGCTACACAGTAGGACCTTGTTGTTTATTTTATATATAGTAGCGTGTGTGTGTTAATCCCAAACTCCTAATTTATCCCTCCACCCCTTTCCCCTTTGGTAACCATAAGTTTGTTTCCTACGTCCATCAGTGAGTCTGTTTCTGTTTTGTAAATAAGTTCATTTGTATCACTTTTTTTAGATTCCACATATAAGTGATATCATATGATATTTGTCTTTCTCTGACTTACTTCACTTAGTATGATAATCTCCAGGTCCAGCCATGTTGCTGCAAATGGTATTATTTCATTCTTTTATGGCTGAGTAAAATATTCCATTGTATAAACATACCACATCTTCTTTATCCATTCATCTGTCCACGACACTTAGGTTGCTTCCACGTCTTGGTTATTGTAAATAGTGCTGCTATGAACAATGGGGTGCGTGTATCTTTTTGAATTAGAGTTTTCTCTAATGTATGCTCAGGAGTGGGATTGCTGCATCATATGGTAGTTCTATTTTTAGTTTTTTTTTTTGTTTTTTTTTTCAGTATGCGGGCCTCTCACTGCTGTAGCCGCTCCAGTTTTGGAGCACAGGCTCAGCGGCCATGGCTCACGGGCCCAGCCGCTCCGCGGCATGTAGGATCTTCCCGGACCGGGGCAGGAACCCGTGTCCCCTGCATCGGCAGGCGGACTCTCAACCACTGCGCCACCAGGGAAGCCCTATTTTTAGTTTTTTAAGGAACCTCCCTACTATTCTCCATAGTGGCTCCACTGATTTACATTCCCACCAACACTGTAGGAGAGTTCCCTTTTCTCCACACCCCATTTAGCAGTTTCTTATGTGTCCTTCAGGAGATGTTCGATAATGTGCAATCACATAGGAAATACAAATGCATTCTGTTTTAACTATTTTGTGCCACTGGGTTAACAAGCAGAGGCTGCAGATTTCTGGGGTGGGGATGGGGGCTGTGATCTGGATTGAAGACAAAGTGACAGCCTCTCCCAAGCTCAGAACTGGGCCAGGTGAAGCTGGAAGGGCAGGGTCTTGACAAAGCCTCTCAGCCCCAGGCTGGCTCTCCAGGCTGCTTTAAGCGACCTAAGGATTGTTTGGACGCTGCGTGGAGGTGGCAGTGACCTCTATGGGATCCCAGGTTGCACCTCTTCCATCTCAGCCCAAGCTTCAGAGGGCACATTTACATAGAGGGCTTTACTTCCCCTCCTCTGTTTCTTAAAAATGAAATGAATGCTGACATCACACCACTCCCCCTTCCTCCAGATGTTTAGGCAGTGCCCCCTCCTCACCTGGCACCATTCCACCCTGTGAGACCTGCTCCTGCACAGCTAGCCCCTTCCTTTGCCTGTCCTCCCCTCAGTTTAGCTTCCCAGGGTGTAACATTGGGTTGATTCCTTGTCCCCTTCTGTTAGCTCCCGCCCTACCTGTGGCCTCTTATGCTTCAGGCTCCCTGCTAGGTCCAATAGCCAGTGCTCTGGGAAAGGTACTTTAGATCCATAACATCAGTAGCCTTGGGGGATCAAGTGAATATATGTGATGTATATTCTATAAATATTCCCCCACTCTGTACTACAAAATTCTCTCCAAAACTGAGTTGACAGATTGAACAAGTAAAAATACAGACTGCACAGTCAAATTTGAATTTCCGAGAAACAGCAAATAATTTTTAGTGCAGCATGTCTGGGGCAATCATTAATTTGTATTTAATCTGCCAACTCTATTCCAAAACCCAGTTGAGCAGTTAAATTAAACAATTCTTCTCATCTGCATGTCTTTGCCCTAAAAACAAAGTTCTAATCCTCCCTTCAATGACTGTGGCCCACGCACAGCAAAACACCCACCAATTTTAAAACTGGGCATTTTGAGTAGTCTTGGGCCTGCACAGGAAGCTTTTCAAAGTGGTTGCTAGGTGGCGGATCTCAACTCTGGAAAACATTTTTCAAACTCTGTCAGTACTGCTTGGTGAGAGTAGCTTGGTAATGAGCCCAAACGGGTATGTTTTATAGAGCTTTACTCTGTTACCATTTTTCTTCCAATTTAAAATCTGTAGCAAAACTGAATTTAAATAACCCTTCTAAAAAGCTTTGTCTTTTAAATCAAATGCCAGAATGTCTAGGTAAACACAGAATTTAATAATCACGGGTTTAATTTAGTTCAGCTGCTTGTCCCTGCTGAATTTTTGAGATAGGTAAGACTGGATTTCTTCCAAACAAATCTGGGCAGGAGAAAACTTGAAAATATCGGCCAGTTTTAAGTATCCCCACATGATTCCTGATACAGTTTTACCTGGAAAATGGAGGGCACACAGCAGAATTTTTTTTTATCTTGACTTCTCTTGCAAACACCAAATACTTCATACAAAAGGAACAGTGTGGCCTAGTCAGACAGCTGTTTGTTCAAATTACTTAACAAACTTCATAAACAAGAGTTATGATTCTACATACCATTTTGATAATTCAGAGAAAGGACAGGGTCCAGAAAAGGACAGAAAAGAAGGGGGCATAGACACTGGGAAATTATCACCAAGGGAAATTAGTGATGATATCACCCCTAACCCAGTTTCCCCAAAAAAGAACACAACTCTCCTTAGAGCATGTTCACCATATTTCACCATTAAGATTGTATTAAGAGCAGACTTCTAATTATACAAAGCAGAATTAAACCATACCTGTATCTTTGTTTAATAAAGTATTCTCTTTTACTATCTTACCTGTCCCAGGCATCGAAGAATGGGAACAAAGCAAAGAATTACGGAAATTTAGAACTAAAAGGAACCTTTTTTCTTAATTGGTGCTCAGATTTTGTGAAGAAATAATTTAAATGTTTAAATTTGCTAATAAATGATGTACAATTAGGTGGAACCATATGAAATTGCTGGTGTTTGACTCTTCTTGACTTATAAAAATGGCAATTCCATTTGATTCTACCTACTGCTATGCAGATGTTAGAAAAATATATGGTGGCTCTATAAGTACTGGTATAGAATGGTATCCCACGTAAATGATAAGAACCCCGTTATAGGATACTAGTGTGTATATGGGTGTCTAGTGTATGTGGGGATATATATGCTTGTTTATGTCCCACCATAAATCTGAAAATTTATAAAATACACAAACTGTTAACAGTGAATGCCTCTAGAGGGCCAAGTGGGAAATTAGAGACAAGAGCAGGGGATAATTTTTACTTTTGTACAACCCCAATTTTAATACCACATAAATGTATTAAAAGTTTAAAAGAAAAAAAATACCAGATTGGAATTAACATATATACACTAATATGTATAAAATGGATAACTAATAAGAACCTTATGTGTAAGAAAATAAATAAAATAAAATTCAAATAAATAAAATACCAAACCAGCAAGGAAACTACTGTTTAAAGAGGTGAAGGGAGAGTCATGGACATATACACACTAACAAACGTAGTAAGGTAGATAGCTGGGGGGAAGCAGCCGCAAGGCACAGGGATATTAGCTCGGTGCTTTGCGACAGCCTGGAGGGGTGGGATGGGGAGAGTGGGAGGGAGGGAGACGCAAGAGGGAAGACATATGGGAACATATGTATATGTATAGCTGATTCACTTTGTTATAAAGCAGAAACTAACACACCATTGTAAAGCAATTATACCCCAATAAAGATGTTTAAAAAAAATAAAGAGGTGAAGGGTCTGTCCAAGCCATGCAGTGACCTCAGACTAGAACCCATTGAAGAAACTGGCTGCTCAGTTGCTTATGTCATCCCTACAATTCAAAGAACAACAGTGAACAGGAGCTTCTGGGGCCTGACCAGTTCAGGGAGTCACTCTCCACCTGACCTTGTGGTTTACCTGGGATCTTAATCACTCTAGTTCAATGGAGAGCTTCCCCCTCAAAACACAGTATCACTGGAGGGTCAATAGATCAGATGTAAATCATTCTTCCTGCAGTTGTGAATTAGCAGATTGGATGCTGCTGGAAAAAACTGGCAGCAAGAAGGAAGCCCTTCCTCTCGAACAAATGTCACCGTTTCCTTAGGTCCTGTCGAGAAGAGTCCTCTGAACCATTTTCAACAAGATCTAATCCTTTTCTCATTATGATCTTTTTTCTTTAGGCTAGAGTAGGAGACAGTAGCCTAAAGGACAACTTTATTCTAATTATTTGCTGTTCAAGATAGGGGAAGAGTTAATTAGGAATTCGTTTTTGTACAGTCATCTGTCAGATCTCCTCCGCTCCCCGCCCCACTTCTGTGTCCCATTTTCCCCAGCCACTGGACTGGCCTCATCCAAATTATTCTAATTGAACCACTGTTTCTCAAGCTGTGCTGAGGAGGGGGAACAATTTCATTTTGCAGTTGAAGAAACTACGGTCTTCAAGATGAAGTGTCCTCATTCCCACAGTTGGAAAGTGGCAGACACAAACTGAAAACCCAGCTGCCTGACTTTCAGCCAAGTGTCCCTGGTCTTGAAATAAAGCCACTTATTTCTCCCTTTCCCTCCAGCAACTGTCCTATTTCTCTCCTCCCTTTTCCTGTCAAAATTCCCACACTTGCAGTTAGGTGCCTGTACTAAGTTTTCACGCTGACTGCTTTCTCCAGAAGCCCTGCATGTTGGCTTTTATGCCCACCAAGACGGGAGGGGCTGGTTGAAAGGGCACTAAATGAGCAACATGGCTAGCGTTAGATGCCATCTGGGCTTGTCATACCTACTTTCTTTACTACTGTATCTACAGTGAGCCCAGAGCCTGCTACCAGCCAGGAGCCAAATAAATACTAGCTGACAAACAGGACTACTGATCTGACTTTCCTCTCAGAAACTCTTCCTTTCTAAGGCTTTAGCGTTTCTCTTCCTGATTGGATGACCTCCCTTGGTTTGCCTGCTGTTCCTCGGGACGTTAATTGATCAATCTGTTCATTACTGAAGACCTATAGGAGATAGAGAAAAAACTGACAATGGGGCGCTTACATTTTATTTGTGAAAAAGATGAATATAAATGAATAATGGAATCACAAATAAAATCAATATAATGGTGTAATAGTTATGAGGCAGATTGGAGCAAGACTGCGTGGTTACTTAACCTCTCTGCGTTTTAGTTTCCTCATCCATAAACTGGAGACAGTGGTAGTTTCTACCTCATAAGATTGTGGTGATGGTTAAGTCATTTAACACAAAGCAGTTCAACGAGGGTCTGGTATATTGTAAGTGCTCAAAAAAGCGTTTTAAAAAACACAGGGTAATATATAAATCATTATTATAAGAGCTGTAAGAAAGTCTCTCTTTTTTTTAACATCTTTGTTGGAGTATAATTTTTTTACAATGCTGTGTTAGTTTCTGCTGTATAACAAAGTGAATCAGCTATACATATACATATGTTCCCATATCTCCTCCCTCTTGCGTCTCCCTCCCACCCTCCCTATCCCACCCCTCTAGGTGGGCACAAAGCACTGAGCTGATCTCCCTGTGCTATGCGGCTGCTTCCCACTAGCTATCTATTTTACATTTGGTAGTGTATATATGTCAATGCTACTCTCTCACTTTGTCCCAGCTTACCCTTCCCCCTTCCCGTGTCCTCAAGTCCATTTTCTACGTCTGTGTCTTTACTCCTGTCCTGCCCCTAGGTTCATCAGAACCATTTATTTAGAAAGTCTTTTTTTAAGACCTTTTTTTCCCAGTGAGAACTAATCAATTCTCAAAACCTCTTTTTCAAATATCCTTTCCAGATTTTTTCTTTGTCATTTAGACTCATCACTTCATTGTACCAGGGATACTAAGCCTGTCCAGGATATTTAAGATCTGAGAAAGGGAGAATTGAGGAGCCCCACCTAAGAGCCAGCACCAACCAACCGTCGGACGAGTGAGTGAGGCTCTGTGTGCCCTTCCAATCCAGCCTACCCCACAGTTGGCAGCAGCAACGTGTGAGAGCCCCGGGAGACCTGCAGGAGAAGCAGAAGGACACACCACACCAGCCCACAGAATGGTGAGGAACAGTAAATAATAAAATTTGCTATGTTAAGCCTCTAAGTGGTAAGGTGGTTTGTTTCACAGCAAAGTATAATTGAAATACCACCTTTAATTTTGTTACCAGAGGTGGACATGCTAACGTTTTGAATATTACAAATCTCAGTATTAAGTATTTACACATAGCTATTTGCATTTTAAAGAACTCGGGACTTCCCTGGTGGCACAGTGGTTAAGAATCCACCTGCCAATGCAGGGGACATGGGTTTGATCCCTGGTCCGGGAAGATCCCACATGCTGTGGAGCAGCTAAGCCTGTGCGCCACAACTACTGAGCCTGCGCTCTAGAGCCCGCAAGCCACACTACTGAAGCCTGTGAGCCTAGAGCCCATGCTCCGCAACAAGAGAAGCTACCGCAATGAGAAGCTCGCACACTGCAGCGAAGAGTAACCCCCGCTCTCCACAGCTAGAGAAAAGCCTGCATGCGGCAATGAAGACCGAACACAGCCAATAAATAAATAAATAAATTTTAAAAAAACCTCAAAGTAGGACATTCTGCATAATGTGTTTAAAAGTAGCTCTTCTCCCCCACTTATCATGTTTTGAATTTCTGTATGAGTAATTATATATCTACACTATAATTTTTGGTGGTTGCATTTTACATGATTTACTAGTGAGTCTTCTTTTTTTTTTTTTTTTTTTTTTTTTTTTTAAACCACTGTGCCACCAAGGAAGCCCTACTAGTGCGTCTTCTAATGATAAAGTCTGCTTCTAATCTTTTGCCACCATAAGAAATGCTTTGAAGGACATCTTTGAACAATATACTTCTTTTTACACATCAAAGATTATTTCCTCAGGATTATTTCCTGTGTATGGAATTACTAGGTTGAAGATTTGCCTGTTTTCAAGGTTTTGATTAAGTATCATCTAATTGCTCTTCAGAAAGGTTGTTTACATTGTTACCATGAATGAGTCAGAACCCTCTTTTGCCTGCACTTTTACCAACAGTGTTTTTTTTTTTTTAATCTTTGTTGATCTAATGGATGAAAAACTATGATCTCATTACTGTTTTAATTTTGTTATTACTATTGGGCCTGAGTGTGTTTTAATGTATAGAAGGCACTTGTGTCTCCTCTAAAATTTGTATTCTCACTCTGCTCATTTTTCTACTGTTATCTTTTCCTTATAGATTTGTGAGTGATGTTGATATAACGCTTTGTCTGTTATGTATATATTTAAATATTTTTCTGTAATTTCCTTCCAAGAGAAGATTTCCCTCAGATTTTATGGGCTTAGGTGGATTTTTTTAATGCACAAACAAATCTGTTTATTTTTATTTATTTATTTTATCTCTGAGACTGGTGTTATCAGATTTATTGTTTTAAAAGATAGCAAAGTTTAAATATAATACTTTCAGAGAGTGTCAGATGTTATCTAAGTAAAATCCAGACCCCTCAGTTTATGTAACACACCACATCCTATTCTCCCCACATTTAGCCAAATCTATCTCCCACAACTTCTAAATGCCAATTCCCTGTTCTTGTGATTTTAGTTTCTGGTATGTGGAGCTCACGGGCTCTGGAGCCTGACAGATCTGAGTTAGGATTATGACTCAACCACTTTCCAGCAGTATGAGAAGAGCTTTTAGAGCCTCAGCTTCTTCATTATTTAAGTGGAGACAGGATTAATTTGAGATTAAATTAGTTCCTGCAATATAGTTGGCACTTAATAAATATTAGTTCCCAAGCCATGCCCCCATGTTTCTGCTCATGCTGGGACATGTCTCTCAGATGTCCTTCTCTTCTTCTCTATCTCGTGATGTTCTATCTATTCTTCTGATCCACTTCTACCCAGACTCCTTCACAGAGGCTTTCAGAGAACAGAGAGCTAATCATACACCTTACTCAGTTTAGGTGCCTTAATTTTTTATTTTAATGTTTCAGATGTTGTTAATCAGCAAGTTATAAACTTCAGGAAGGCTTGGCTCAGTGCTTGGCGCTTAAATGCACCCAATAAGTATTAGTGGTTAGGACTCTGTGCTTTCACTGCTGGGACCTGGGTTCGATCCCTGGTCTGGGAACTAAGATCCCGCAAGCCTCATGGTGTGGCCAAAAAAAAAGAATGCATGAGATTTAACTTCAAGGTAATAACACTAGTTAGCAAATTGCACTTTAAAATTAGCCTAATTATTATTCCAGACACATAATTGGTGATAAGTGCAAATTTGTTTAGTAAATGTAGCAATAATTGGTATCTCAGCCTCTAAGACCCTGTATTATACCTGAATATTTTAATAGTTCAGTATGTCATTGGGGGGAAATGGGTGAAGGTGGTCAAACGGTGCAAACCTCCAGTTATAAGAAAAGTAAGTTCTGGGATGTCATGTACAGCATGGTGACTACAGTTAACAATACTGTGTTGTATACTTGAAAGTTGCTAAGAGAGTAGATCATAAAAGTTCTCATCACAAGAATAAAAACTTGTAACTATGCAAGGTAATGGATATTAACTAAACTCATTGTGGTAATCATTTCACCATACAGTAAGTCCCCTACATACAAACCTTCAAGTTGTGAACTTTCAGATGTGAACGTGTGTTCCATCAATGTCAGGCATGAGTGAACTTGCAGCTTGCCCTCCATCTCCTATTGCTGATTATCCTTCAGCCCTACCATCTCCCACCTCGTCTCCCTCCTCCAGTCAGTAACTCTTGCCTGTTCACTCGATGCCAGCCCCTGGATGCCAGCTGGTGTACTGTACCACTGTACTTTTCAAGGTACTGTACTGTGAGATTAAACACGTTTTCTTTATTTTTTGTTTGTTTTTTTATGTGTTATTTGTCTGAAAAGTATTATAAACCTATTACAGTACAGTACTATATAGCTGATTGTGTTAGTTGGGTACCTAGGCTAACTTTGTTGGACTTACGAACAAATTGGACTTATGGACGCGCTCTCGGAATGGAACTCGTTCGTATGTACGGGACTTACTTGTATATATGTATATCAAATCATGTTGTACACCTTAAACTACTACAATGTTATATGTCAATGATATCTCAGTAAAACTGGGAAGAAATTAAAATTTTTTCATTAAAAATATATACCATCAGAATTTACCAGTGGAATGTATCATTCCTAATAGTTTAACATACTGTATTTCTCCAATTCTAAGAAGTACTTTGGTCTCACATTGTAACATCTCTGAAACTGGGATGTGTCTTACTATTAAAGAAACAGCCAATGGCCAGGTGGCAGTCCTGATATAGTTGGCATTGCCTTGGTATTTGTGAACATGGTTATAACTACTCGAATTTCATCATTTTACTGAGTTCTGTGCAATTTAATACTACATTTGTCAAAGCCATACGCTAAGAAATGCAGTTGAAGGCAGGAGAGATTGCCAGATGTGTCAGATTAGATGAAAGAAATTCCAAAACAACAAGAGGCTAATATAACCAATTCATGTATCACACAGGTCAATAGTGAAGGCCTGGAACTTGTTTGTCAGAAACTTCCTTCTGGGGCTTCCCTGATGGCGCAGTGGTTGAGAGTCCGCCTGCCGATGCAGGGGACACAGGTTCGTGCCCCAGTCCGGGAAGATCCCACATGCCACGGAGCGGCTGGGCCCGTGAGCCATGGCCACTGAGCCTGCGCGTCCGGAGCCCCTGCTCCGCAACGGGAGAGGCCACAACAGTGAGAAGCCCGCGTACCATAAAAAAAAAAAAGAAACTTCCTTCTGGCCATTAATAGAGAGGCTACATAGGTTGTAGTGACATATGATTCAGATGAACAAGAAAACTATGCTTTTAGTCAAATAGGATTATGCCAGCATCAAACTTGAAGAATGAGTGTCTAGCTAGGAAGCAAATCTCAGAGACAAGGCTAGGACATCCTTTTAAGAAATGCTATATTATCAATGATATTGTGTGGAAAAACACACTTCTTGATGCTCTGTGTGAAAAGGGATTCAGGAGAATTAGACTCTGTGTACAGAATTTGTAGAAATACTTTAATCAATTTATTTTGCTTATATTTTCCTTTTCTAAATATGCACATTACTGAAAAATTTATACCTAAGTCTAAAAGCACTGTTTCAGTAAGTATTAAAAAGATCCTATGTGACAACACATTGTGTCATAGTTTAATTCGCAGCTCTTTGTCTTTCTCAGTGGTACATACAATCAAAGATGTCCTAGATTTGAATAGATGTGGTAAATTGAATGGAGGCTAAAATGGGCAGTAGATCTGTGAATTTCCAAGCTTCCCTTAGTGAAGGAACAGAGCTTGGTGTTTTGTCGTTGTTCTTGTTTTGGTGGGTATTATGTTGTTGCTTAGGAATGAGGTAGGGAGATCCTGCGATTTCTTCACAATTATCAGTTAGGCTTGTTTTCAGAACCAACATAATTTGAAGAGAAGCTAGCTTCTCACATCACCATTTACAACTTCTTAACGTAAGTCACAAACTGCATTCTGAATTAGGTAACATTTCATTTGTCATTAGCTAAGCACTTTTAAAATTAAATGTATTATATTTTCCAATATAAAAGTAATATGGGTTAGTATAGAAAATGTCCTATATTAAAAAGTGGGTAGGTATAAGTATGTAAGCAGCCATATTTCTTCCAACCAAAATATTTGGTAAATTTCTTTTTTTAGAAAAATTTCTTATAAATGTTTTGATGCCATTTCTTCTAGTTTACAAAAATATCTCAGATCAAAGTAACATATATTTAATGTACAGTATTTGGAAAGTATAGCAAAGTATAAATAAGCATGAAAAACATCAGGCTTCATCTCACCACCACCCAGAGATTGCCTCTTAATATTTTTGGCCATCACATTCAACCTGTCCAGGGCAAACAGGAGCATTCAGTGGGTGCTCGATACATCCTTACTGAATGCGTGAATGCCAAAAAAGAGAACTTGGAGAACAGCCCGTATGTCTTGCTAACAGAATTAATTATACAGATCTTATGGTCTAAAAATCATCTGTCTTCTCAACTTTGCCTTATGCTTCCCACATAGCTGGAACTTGTCCAGGACACAACCAACTTTCTACCACTTGGCAATGGAGCACCCTGGGGCAGTTGGCCATTGTCCTCACATCACTCCTCTCATTCATTCATTCGTTCATTCAACAAATATTTGTTAAGTGCCCTCTATATGCCTGGAATACAGAGGGGGTAATAAAGAAACATGGCCCCTGCCCTCTTGCAGCTTTCAGTCAAAAGAAGATAAAACAGATAAACAAAAATGAATACATGATTAAATATATTTGCGTATTGTGGCAAGTGGAGAAAAGGAAGAGAACAGGTGGCTGGGAAAATAAATAAGCCATAATCTGATTCAAGAGGGAAGGCCTCTCTGATGGAGTGACAGGTCAGAAGGTCAAGGAGGACCAAAAGGGAAGATTCTGAGGCTGTCAAACTTGAAGTGGGTGTGGCTTAAAAACACTGAAGGAACAAGTGTTGCGGGGAAAAGACTGGGCTACAGACGTAAGCACTTCCTGTAGGGCCTCATAAGCTATGGAGAGGATTTTGAGTTTTATTCTGTGTATGCTTAGAAACCAATAAGCTTTTTTTTTGTAATTTAAATTGCGTTTACCTTTAATAGGTAACATTCGCAATCCAAAGTATACAAGATACAAAGATTATTGAATGAAAACACTCCCTCCCTCCAGTTTCCTAGGCACCCAGTTTCCCCTCCCCCGAGCTGGCTGTAAGTATACCTCCGGAAATACTCCAGGCACAAACAAGAAAACTTATCAGTCTGTAAGATATTTTAAGCAGGGGAGCAAGGCATCGGATTTGTGTTTTAAGACAACCTGAATGCTGAGAGGCGTCTGGCTTTCTGCGTTCAGAGCTACCCGCTCCAGCTCACGCATTTCACAGACCCTACTCTGCTCGGCATTCCGGGTTTCTACCGGGGAGATCCCCGGGGGGCCCAGGGCTTCGTAAATTACATTCTGGCAGGGCTCCCACGCTCGTTCCCACGCTGTGCTCCAGGCAACGGACCTGCGCGCTCGAAGCTCCCACGCCGCCCCTTTCCCGCACCTCGCGGCCCGGAACCCGGTAGCTCGGCACCTAGCCCAGGTGCGCTAGTGTTTTTTAACAAGAGAACCGGCCAGGAGGGCAGCTGCGCCAGGATGGCTGCGACTGAGGCGGGCCCGGGCGTGGCCAAGGCTGAGGGCGGGGTCAAGCTTAGGGGCGGAGCCGACGCCTGGTCGGCTGCAGAGCTCTCCAGAGCTCCTGCTGCCGCGATTCGGTCTGGGACCCGGGCCACCCACGGGGCGGTGGGTGCTCTTTGGCCTTGGCCTCTGCAAAGCCCTTAAGGTAAATCCGCCTGGGAGACGGGCAGCTAGAGCGCTAGGGAACCAACGACGGGGGCGGGCGGCTGGCTGGCGGAGGAGGGGAGCGTCCCGCGGCGAGTTTCCCGAGAAAGCTGAACTCGTCCCAAGCTTCTTGTGCATCAGTTTGCACCCGGCGAATTGGTGGCTGTCTCTTTCCGTGCGCGTGGTCTTTGGGCGCGGGAAAGACGCGGAGGTGATTGGATTAATCCGCCTGGGCATAGCCCAGATATCTGTACTGGACTGCTCGGCGCGGTGGGCGCAGTTTTTGCCCCAGAAAGGGCGGGTAATTGACGCGCAGTTGTGTCCCGCGCGGCAGCCGGGTGATCCCCGGGCTCAGAGCGCGTGTGTCAGCAAGGCGTGCCTCGTTGTCCGGCGGCGAAGTTTCATGACTTCTTTCCTCTTTAGGCAAGACTCACTGGGTGCTGTTCCCCCACCCCCCCCGCCCCACCCCGGGGCTGACGCCCGAGGCTCTGCTATGGACGGCAAGACCGAAGTAGATTTTTCCAGCAACAGCTTAACCCCTTTGTGGCGGAGGCGTTCAACCCCTCAGTCCCAGCTGCTGGGCCGGAGCAAGCCGAGGCCCCAGTCCTACCAGAGCCCCAGCGGGTTGCTGATCACGGATTTCCCGGTGGAGGACCGAGGAACGCCCCCCGCGGCGCAGACTCCGGCCCAGGTGCCCACCGCCTCCGACGGCAGGACGATCCAGAGGAGCCCCCTGCTTCTGTGCGCCCATCGGAGGTTGGTGACCAATGGGAGGACCGTCTCCCCGGAGTACAGGGCTGTTTCTCCTCGGCTTCGACGGCCCAAGTCACCCCAGGAACCCAGAGCGGCGTCGGGCGGCTACCCCAAATCCCCAGCGAACGGCACTGCGACTTCGCCCGCGCAGCTGCCGCTGCACCGCCCGCGGACTCCTCATGCGTCTGCCCCCTGCAGCCCCGAGGGGGACAGGGCCGGATTCCCCGCCAGCCCCCTGCTTTCGCCTGTTGCAAGTGCGCTTATCCCTAATACCGCCTCCCCAGGCGCGCGTTCGCTGTCCGGCCAGATGGCTAAGGACCCTGAGCGGGGACCTTCGAGACTCTCTCCCGCGCCCCACAAAAGGTCTTTGGAGCAAAAACTCCCCCTCCAAAGGCTTCCCTCACAGGAGAACGAGCTCCTGGAGAATCCTTCAGTGGTTTTGAGCACAAACAGCCCCGCCGCCCTCAAAGTGGGGAAACAGCAGATCATTCCGAAGAGTCTGGCCTCGGAAATTAAGATAAGTAAATCCAACAGTCAGAATGTGGAGCCCCACAAGAGGCTGCTTAAGGTGCGCAGCATGGTGGAGGGCCTTGGAGCGCCCCTGGGCCCCGCAGAGGACGAGGGCGAGGCGGAGAACGACTTGGACAGTCCGGGCTCTCTGCGGAGAGGCTTGAGGTCCACGTCCTATCGCAGGGCGGTGGTCAGTGGCGTTGATTTTGACAGTCCTACCACCTCGAAGAAGAAGAACAGAATGTCCCAGCCTATTCTGAAAGTGGTAATGGAAGATAAGGAGAAGTTTTCCAGCCTGGGAAGGATAAAGGTAAGAATGGGCAAGAGTGTCGCAAGTTAGGCGTTCACTAAGCCACAGGTGAAGGTGACGGGGGTGGGTAGGAAGGGCACAGAGGAAACCAGAGGTTATTGTTATTTTTATTTTTATTATTTTTTTTCGGTACGCGGGCCTCTCACTGTTGTGGCCTCTCCCGTTGCGGAGCACAGGCTTCGGACGCGCAGGCTCAGCAGCCATGGCTCACGGGCCCAGCCGCTCCGCGGCATGTGGGATCTTCCCGGACCGGGGCAGGAACCCGTGTCCCCTGCATCGGCAGGCGGACTCTCAACCACTGCGCCACCAGGGAAGCCCAATTTTTTAATTCTGTGGTTTGTTGATCAGACCCGTGCACATTTGTCTCTTGCCCGTTCTGTTGCTGGCAGGCACAGCCCAGTTTAATGCAGCTTCATGGGAGGAACTGAAACTCTTACTGTTTTAATTTTCTAAGTTCGGGCAAAAAGTGGGGGACAAGTGAGGAAAAAAAACGCAGAAAATTAAGTATTGGCTGAGTGAGCCCCGAAAAGTTTTAACACAGGTAGCTGAAAAGGGGATGGTGGGCGGGCGTGGATCTGCACTCTTGATTATGTGGTGGCGCTGCCTGGTGCTTGTTTAGAAATGTCAGTCATTCGTTGCTGATTCATCACAGCTGATACAGGAAAACCGATTTCCCTTGAGCCTATTGATTATGTTAATTACTTACACTAGTGATTTAATTACTGAATTATGTTTTTCAGTGGTGATCACATACTAAATACCATTCAGGTAAAATGTAAATTTTAAAAGTCAGTTGCCAGATCACAAAAGACATAGTTTGTCATCTTTGCTGTTTTTGGTTTCTCTCACCACTGCCTGTGGTTGTATCTTATTCCCATTTTGTGCCCACTTAATCCTTGAGTGCATTTAACAAGTTGGTAGCTGAAAACGTCAGGTTTCAATGAATGGTATGGTGTTGCTCCCAGATAAAGGCCTAGGAGCTGTGCTCATTAAAATATTACTAAATATGACATAAAGAAATAGGGAAAACTAGGGAAGGAGATTTTGGAGTGTGCGTGTGCTGTCTTCTCCAGACACAAGACAGATCTCAGCAATCGGGCAGGAATTTATTTTGGCAGCCACATCTTTTCTTGATTAATCAGAGAGTCTATATAAATATCACATGTGTAATACACAAGCAAGCCTGTTTTATTTTAGATCCCATGGCCTTAAAGAAGTTCCATAATATCTTATGTGTTCTTTTTTTTCCCCTCCAACTCTGCAAGTATAGCAAAGTTCAATTTAACAGTGATGGTGAATCATGAGTAATGAAATAAGCTGGACTACTGGTCATTTGAGGATTCTCAAGCTGTATTGACAGAGCATGGGGGATGTTGTACATTTTATTTCACCTTTTTGGTGAGTTGTAGTAGTGTTACGAGTGAACTACTCCAGGGATCATCTGCTGTATGCCTTTGGAAATCTAATGAATGTAGCAACAAAAAAAATACTTTTTCTTAAAATAGCTGTATTTTCTGTTTGGCTCATTCATACATAGTTTGCTTTGCTTTTCCTCTTTTTGCTTTTCTTGTTTCTTAGAAAAAAATGCTGAAAGGACAAGGAACATTTGATGGGGAAGGTAAGCATTTGATTTTCCAGACTTTTATTGCTGTTTCAATGTGGAATATCAATTATAAGTTGAAATCCAACTGAAGTTACAAAAAACTCAAGATGAGAAAAATGTACAACTTCTTCACAAATTATACAGCACAAAGCTCTGCGCTCAGCTCAATTCACCAGCAGTGAGTAAAGTTAATGGCATTCTTTGTAAGCAGATGACTTTGTCAGACCAGTGTTCTGGGATTTTTAATTCTTCTCAACTCTGGCTCCATCCCCACCTCCCTCAAAAAGTGGAGAAAGAGTAAGGGCAAGCTCTAGCCCTTTAGTTAAAAATTAAGTTTGGCATTTAGATCTTAAGTCGTGTTTCCTTTGACTTAATGTTCTTTTCCCCATATTTCTACATTTTAATATCATTTCTGACTTCCTGTTTCCTAATCCAGTTTCAATTTGGGGGAAATCTAACTCTCCTGGCTGACAGAAACATACTCCTAAGAATTTTGAACCCATATGATATTTTTGTGAAGGATCTCAAAAATAAAAGCAGCTTTCACCAGGTGTTCAAACCCTAATCAGATTAGCAGACTTCATGTAAATAGATGGATCCAGTGTCAGTGGTCTGGAAGGGCACGAAGGGAGAAGCCCCAGGTGCAGTGCTTGTAGGGCTGCGGGAGTGTGGTGCAGGTGAGGGTAGTTTCTGTCATGCTTTGAAATGCTGAGATTTCCCAACCTTTAAAGAACAATGAAGAAGGGTATGCCCCTCTATAAGTAAATCTAAGGTAAAACCACCCAGAATTACATCACCTTGGCTGATTACAAAGCATTTCCTTTTACAATTCTTCTAAACATCAGTTCTCATTGGATCATTTAAACAAGACCAGTTTATAAAAGTGTATTTACTGTACCAATCTTAGAAAACTGTTCTCTATGAGGAAGAAACCCAGATACAGTGTTTTAGCTGGCTGGGATAACTTCAGATTTTATAATTGAGGAAACTAGAAGCTGGGAGAGTTTAGTACCTTGTCCACTTTCACACAGCCAGGACTAGGAAGAGATCTGGTTCTTAGTCCCGTTTGCTTCCGCTTATACCCCGTTATGACTGTGCAGGGAACAGAGCATCTACCTAGTATCAGTTCTGAGAGATGCTTTGCATCTTCTGGAATTTGATAGTGGTTTTGGGACCTTTGCCTCAAAGGGTTAAAAATGTTGAGCTTTTGTGAAGTCCGAGGACAGACTTTCACTATAACTAGTTTTATGTTGTTTCCTTTTACAAGGAGCTGTTTCTGTGCACCCTCTCCTCTCTTCTCAGATATGATGACCTAGAAATTCTTTTTCACATATATGTACATGAGGAATGCAGGAGCCTTACAGTTAATGACTAACAAGAATGTAAGTCAGGAAGCTGTGTGGTAGAGTGGTGAGAACCTGTGGTATTGGAACCAGGGGCCTGAGTTCCTGTCCTGCTGCTTCTACTCATCAGTTGAGTGACAGTGAACAAGCCTCAGTCTCATCCTGGGTAAAATGAAGTTAATGCTATTGCCCACGTTGTTGTGAGAATGAATGAATGTATATCAACAACGTCTGCATATATTTTGTGCCACACACTAAGTACTTTAAAGGACACCACAGAGGTGGGTCTATACCCTCATAATCTGCTTTACGTATTTAGAGCAATCAGAGAACAGTAAACTATTGCATAGATTCCAGTATTACTTTAGTAATGGTGCATATGGAACATGCAGTAGTTGCTGAGAGATGAGGCAGATGTTTGCTTGCTTCAGTAGATGGGAAAAGCATTTCAAACTCAGTATATCCCAAACCAAACTCATAATCTTTTCTCTAAAGGTGAATCTCTTCTGGAGTTCCCATTTCCTACTTCTCCACTGTGGGACTTATAGAACTGGGAAACATCCTTACCACCATATCCAGTTGACCCTCATATCCAGCCCATCCCCCCAAGTCTCCATTGTCTTTCAGTGACCACTTCAGTAGCATCCTAATTAGTCCCTTAAGTAGTCAATATTTTGCTTTTCCAGTCTAATAAAGTCCTTTCCTTTTAGTGGATTCCCATTGCAATCGGGATAAAATACAACCCTTACAGTATGAAAGAAACTCAGTCCTTTTGGACTCAGGGTAAAATACAGTTCTTTAACATTGCCTGCAAAACTCTGCTTCTTTGGACTGTCTGGCTCTTCCCCTTAAACTCACCTTACACCCTTTGTGCGCTAGACACCCACACTCCAGTGAATGACCTTCCTTTGTTCTTCTAAGGTAACATGTGTCCTCTTGCCTCAGGGCTTTTACATGTGCTTTTTTTCTGTAGCTCTGTAGTTTCTCAGCTTTCAGATCTTAAGATATTCCTCATTAACACCTCAATGACCCCCAGACTAGATCATATCCTGCTGACAGTCTGTTCTCAGAGCCCCTGTATGTAAGTCTTTGGGTTTGTAGGTATGTATTTGTGCAAGATCATTGTGTCCTCAACTCTAAAACGACTTGCCTTCTCACTTGGAGTAAAAAACCAAAGCCCTTTCAATGACATTGAGGCTAGTCTGCCCTCTATTCATCCCAACCCCCAACTCCTATACTTTCTCCCCTCCCTTACCCTATTCCAGCCACACAGGCCTCCTTGCTGATCCTTGTACATATAGATGCACCAAACAGACTCCTGCCCCTGGGCCTTTGTACTTGCTGTTCTCTCTGATGGGATGTTCTTTCCCCAGCTGTACAGGTGGCTTACTTTCTCACTTCTTTTAGATCTTTGCTTAAATGTCACCTCTGTGAGGGCTTCCTAAACCACCCTGTTTAAAATCTATGTATCACCCCTTGTAACATGCTCCTTCTTTCCCTGTTTTATTTTTCTCCATGGTGCTTATCAGCATCTGATATATTATAAAAGTTACTTGTTTATTTATTGTCATTCTCTCCTCACTCTGATGTCAGCTCCACAAAGAATGAGATTTTAATCTTTTTCTGTTGTTTGTTGCTGTAGCCCCAGTGCCTAGCGGTCGCTAGTGTCTAGTAGGCATTTTTTTTTTTTTTTAGTAAGCATTTTCTAACTATCAGTTGAATAAATACATGAATGAATGACTTCGACTATTTTTCTCATTAAATTTTTAGCTCACGAGGGCATGGGAAATGGCTTTCATTTTCTATTTACTCTCAGCCCTTGGCACATTGTGGATGTACAGTAAATATTTGTTAAATAGATAGACAAAAGGGTGTAAATTCAATTTAACCTAAAAAACAGTGATGTAACGGGACATGACCTTCATGGGTAGTGGACAGAGACATGGAAACTCTGCTTCAGTTGGCATTTCATGTATGGGCCCTTCCCCTTCCCCTGCAGATGAATTGGGGGTAGAGCTGTGTGAGTGAGAAAATCACTTTTTGGTAATGACTCTTCAGTGACAAAATCCATTTGTCTCTTGTTTAACTGGAGACCAAACATCGTATACGTATAAATACAGATGTTTGTTTAGAACAAGTAGCATCAAGATGGGGGGGCAATTAGTGACATGTAAGATTTGGTTTTCTTGCAGAAAACGCTGTTCTGTATCAGAACTACAAAGAAAAGGCCCTTGACATTGACTCTGATGAAGAGTCAGAGCCTAAAGAACAGAAATCAGACGAAAAAATTGTGATTCACCATAAGCCACTGAGGCCTACATGGAGCCAACTCTCTGCGGTGAGTGTGTACCTTCTCTTTTTGTATCTGTGGGAGTGAGAAGACCAAGTTGTGGACATTATGCCTAGTTGTGGTTTTAATTTTTTCTACCAGTGATCCTGTAACCCTAAGGAGAAAGACTCTTCTTTTTAGATTGTGAAATATTTCTTGAAACTCTGCAGGCACTAGTGAGAACATGAACTTTGACAGTTCTGATCAGAAAAATTTATCAGGTTTTTATAAAATAAAAGACTGATGTACCATGGACTCTGGAAACTCTTCCTACTCAGTATCTTTTTTTTTTTTTTTTTTTTTTTTTTGCGGTACACGGGCCTCTTACCGCTGTAGCCTCTCCCGTTGCGGAGCACAGGCTCCAGACGTGCAGGCTCAGCGGCCATGGCTCACGGGCCCAGCCGCTCCGCGGCATGTGGGATCTTCTCGGACCGGGGCACAAAGCTGTGTCCCCTGCATCGGCAGGCAGACTCTCAACCCCTGCGCCACCAGGGAAGCCCCCTTACTCAGTATCTTTTCTTGTTTTCTTTATAGAGTGTGTATGTAGTGGTAGCTTAATATATCCTGAGCTTTATCGTAATTATGGCTATATATACATATGTATATGTATGATATATGTATATATGTATATGTACCTACGCACAACAGGGAACTTATTATACTTCTTCCTTGGAAATTTCATTTGATAGGGACACATTTATATTTTCTTGAAAATGATTAATGAATGGCATTCTGTTCTATCTCCCCGTGTGCATCTTTTGTTTGCGAGTATCTGACACTTTTGTGTTGATGAGTAATTTCTCCTCTCTGCATCAAACATCTTTTGTTTTTAGCTGTAATTTCTTTTCCTCCTGGCTTAACAATGTCACAGTGTGATGCTTAGTTTACTTGACGTGACTTTGGGTACAGCATTTGTGGGCATCTGATGCATTACCAAGTAGGAAGGAATTCCCGTGGCTGGCTCGGGTGGTGGGAGCGTTGCATGAAAAACAGGCCAGTGCACCTCTGTGAGTCCTTTGGCAATATGGGAGCAGAAGTGATTCCCTCTTAAGCCGAAATGAGCATTGTTCAGAGTCAGGAATCTTATGTATTTAGGGAACCCGTCAGCATAAGTGAAGAAGTTGTATATGTTGGCGCTCATAAATTTGACCATGGAAATGGGTGCATGTTGATAACGGGGATGACTTCTGGCTCAGGCTCTTCCTCCCCTCTTCTGCCCTGTATTGGAATTCAGAATTCTAGAAACCAAGCCCTTTCTTCCTGTCTCTCTCACACCCCCTAATTTTGTTCTAAGGAGAAGTTATGTATTTCCACTCCCCTCACGGTGTGACACCCTTAGTGTTATGCCACAGATTAAAATGCCTACGGGGCAGAGCAGGTGGTGTTATAAGTGATGCTGGTGAGTGTAGGTGAGGGGAAGTGGCGGGGACTGTGGTCCGTAGGCCTTGTATGAATTGAGCAGCGGACACTTAGTTCAAACCAGCCCCGTGTTACAGTATTTTCTGATATTTAAAAAAGAGAATACAGAAAGCCAGATTTTTACGAGTATTATCCTAATTCAAATTTTAAAAACTTTTGTATGAGGGCTTCCCTGGTGGTGCAGTGGTTGAGAGTCCGCCTGACAATGCAGGGGACATGGGTTCGTGCCCCAGTCCGGGAAGATTCCACATGCAGCAGAGCGGCTGGGCCCGTGAGCCATGGCCACTGAGCCTGCGCATAGCAGCCTGTGCTCTGCAACGGGAGAGGCCACAACAGTAAGAGGCCTGCGTACCGCAAAAAAAAAAAAAGTGTTGTATGAGCCCAACAATATCTATGGGCCAGACTTGGCTCCTGTGCTAACAGTTTGCAACTTCCGTGATGCTTCTGTGAATTTTGCAGTGGTGAGGTGGTATCATCTGTCCACAGAACCGGCATGTTGGTAGCCTTATTCCGTAATCTGATGACCTTGTGGTATTATATACCAATGCAGATACTTGGAAAAACTGGTGACAAGGCCCACACAGGCCAAGATGGCTCTAAATGGCTGTCATTCCATTGTTGGTATGGACCATTTGGTAGCAGATCCTCAAGAAGAAAACTGGATTTTTTGAGTTCTTTCTCTGGGACAGCAGCTGCGTTTGTTAGCACAGGCCTAAATCCTTCTGTTGTTCTCTGAATGCTAAACAAAAATGTGTACTTCTGTGTCACTTACACTCTGCTCCAGCTTAGCTTTAGTACCAAAAACCAGGCTGCCATATTTATGCCTCCTGGAGTTTGGCTTTCATTTAGGTTAACAAATGCACACTGAAATAATACTACATATCCTTCAGTACAACTTGAAATATGGGCATGTGTTTTATTTGGCAAAGGATCAATGTGCTGATGCGCCTTTTGTTAACAAGATTGATATCAGAAGACTATTTGGTAATAAAATGTAAAGCTATAAAATGGGTTCTAACTGCAGCGTGTGTTATCTTGGATTTGAGTGTTATCAGGAGGCTTGTGTGTATTTATTGTGTTGGTGGCAATTACACTTAATCAAAGCAGCATGATTGGACTTTGCCACTTTGCATCACTTGGGCACCAGCCTGCATTTTCTTTGTGCCTTTTGTGTCTCTGTTTCACTTTTTTTTTTTTTTTTTTTTGGTACTACATCAGCAAGCGGACTCTCAACCACTGTGCCACCAGGGAAGCCCTCCGTTTCACTTTTAAAACATCTTAATTTTTTTTTTATTATAAAGTACTTCAAGCATGTAGAAAAATTAAATTTGTGTAACAGATTTCCAGGTACCTGCCATCCAGGTACCAGCTTGAACAGATGTTAACATTTTAACATATTTATTTCAGGCTTTTATTTTTTGAGACAGATTCAGTTAACTGTCCTCCTCTCCAGTCCTTTTCTCTTTCCTTCCTCCCTAGGGGTCATCACTGTCCTGAAGTTCTCTTCTGTCCTTCCCACGTGGGTTTTCTACCCACTAAAAAGTTGTAAGCAGCTCTGGCTTTTAGGGAAAACAACAGAAAGCAGCGATTACTTTCCTAGAAGCCTAGCAATTAGTAAATATCCAGGTTGCAGTTAGGACCCTAAAGAGAAGAGGCTTCATGAATTATGAAAAATGTCAGGATGTTTTCCGTAAGGGGTAGACACCTCCGTTTCTCTGTCTGACCTTGTGCCCTGATCTCTCCTTGTAAAGGGGCTACAGTGTTTAGGGCAGGTTTTGGAACACTTCGACTTTCCATCATCTTTCCATGCTTAACTTTTTTTTTTTTTTAAATAAGTAAATTTATTTATTTATTTATTTATTTTTAGCTGTGTTGGGTCTTCGTTTCTGTGCGAGGGCTTTCTCCAGTTGCGGCGAGCGGGGGCCGCTCTTCATCGCGGTGCGGGGGCCTCTCACTGTCGCGGCCTCTCCCATTGCGGAGCGCAGGCTCCGTAGTTGTGGCTCACGGGCTTAGTTGCTCCACGGCATGTGGGATCTTCCCAGACCAGGGCTCGAAACCGTGTACCCTGCATTGGCAGGCGGATTCCCAACCACTGCGCCACCAGGGAAGCCCCCATGCTTAGCTTTTAATAATACCAAATAAGTAGGGTAGTCCCCATCCTGTCTTTAACACAAAACTCTTCCTCGAGTAAGGCCTTGATCCCAGAAAGGGAAGAGGACAAAGGGTTTTCTGGCAAAGGGGTTAGGTCTCAATTTGGCATGTATCTTGACTTTCTACTTGGGAAGGGTGCGTGTGAGCACACCTGTGCAGTAGCTGCTGTTGATTGTTTTATTTTGTAAAAATCTCTTACCTTTTTTTTTTTTTTTTTCTGTATGCGGGCCTCTCACTGTTGTGGCCTCTCACTGTTGTGGCCTCTCCCATTGCGGAGGCTCCGGACGCACAGGCTCAGCAGCCATGGCTCATGGGTGCAGCCGCTCCACGGCATGTGGGACCTTCCCGGGCCGGGGCACGAACCCGTGTCCCCTGCATCGGCAGGCAGACACTCAACCACTGTGCCACCAGGGAAGCCCAAAAATCTCTTATCTTTGTTGCCAACACATGACTGCCTCCTGAGGTGATGAAACTTTTATCAGTTGACTGTAAGAAGCATCCAGTATGCAGGAGACTCTTTAGAAGAGCCGCAGTTTGCAGTCATTTCTGGTTGTTGTGTAAGGTCCTGAAGCCTTCAGTCTGTATGTAATTTGTCTTTGTGTGTTTGTTTATGATGTGTCTCCTTTGGTTTCATTGGACAACCACGAAAGGTGGTTCTCCGTGTATGGTGTTGGGACAGGTTTAACTGTTGCACTGTGGTCACCTAGGAATGAGGGAGAGTTAGAAATGAGTAAGAGAGGCGTTTAGTTGGGCCCTCGTAGAATAGAGAAAGTCTAGGCTTCCCTAGTTGGATTGTAGTGACTTAGTGGTGAACGTGGGTAGCAGTGTGGCTTTGCTGACAGGGTCTCCATGTGGAAGTGGGGTGTTCCCCATTGTCAGGAACACAACCTGAGCTCCATGCTGTCATGAGATGGTGCCAGGCTTGCGCTTCCTTCACTTGCTTGTCAGAGGATATTGATCTACTCTTCATCAGAAATAGAGGATTTCTTCATTCCAGGGAACATAACTTTATGCTGGCCTTCAGGCCTTGGGGAACACTAATATATGAGAAATAAATGATCGTGGTTACCAGGTTTTAGTTGGTCATAAGTGGAAGAAATTTGAGGTTTCAGTTTGAAAAGTCATTTTTGTCCTCCAGAGATCTGTGCCCAGAGATAAAGGAACCTGCCATACACAGGTGAATGGCCCAGCGACTCACCTAAAATGACATCGTGAGGACTGAGACAGCAGTTCTTGGATCTCTGGGCAAAGCTTGTGGGTTTGAAGAAAAGTATTGATTGTATTATTAGTGTGGGATAGAACACGGAGTACCTGCTACAGTTAGTGCTAGGTGGGTAGCAGCTGAGTCCTCCATGCAAAGTGAGCTTCAGGTTTCTAATCAGTTTCATCCTTTAATGGGCTCCCAGAAGGATTTACAATATTACTGAAAATAAAAAATCAATCTTGAAGTCTTTTTGCTTTTTGTCATAACATGACCCCTACCCCCATCACGTACTATGCATTGGACTAAAAAATGACAGTTGCGAAACCCGTGTTTGTTTTGTTAAGTTCCGTGACAGCCCCAAAGCCACACTTGCCAGCCATGGCCTGACCCCATTTGTTTGCCATGGGGTGTGTTTGTGTAATTTCCACCGCCTTGACACCCCAGGTACGTTTGACAAGGGTGCTCGGGCTCCAGAGTAAAAACAAGCACACAGGCCAACTTTCTACTTGGATTCAATACCGAACGCAGTCATCTGACATACACCTGCTACAGTCATCTTCTTACTGGACTCTTCCTTTATACTTGCTGACACGTGGCTTTATCAGTAATCTGAAATCATTTTGAATGTTTCTTCAGTTTGCTCAAAAATTTTAAACTCTATTCTGGAACTGGTTTTTTATGTTTTCTTTAAAGTACGTCTTCAGCTGTCCTTAGTGTGGCTAACTAGGTTCATAGCTAGAATTAGGACTTTGGTCTCTTGAGTTCTGGAATCAGCCCCTAAGACACACATAGTTTGCTCTGGTTGACCTGGAACTGCTAAATGAGAAAGGGCGATTTGAAAAATGGCCATTTGATTACCAGTGTAATTTCATTCAGTGGAAAATATAACACGCTTTGGAGGCTTTAGCAGTTCCATTTGGTGGGACTTATTCTTTTAGAATCTACACCATGTTTATTGTGAAAGACACTGTTTTCTACTGAAAATCAGAGCTCAACACATGTAATAAATCTGAATATCCTCCTGTTTGCAGAAATGCTTAATGCATATAGAGGTCATCAACAATTTCATCCTTTTCTCGTACATTTTCACACTTGTCTGAATTAATTTTGCTTAAAATAATCTCTTCAGTCATAGAATTTTCCATTTGCATTTTTGCAACATAGCAGGCTCATAAAATTATTTTTTTACCTTAAATGGTGATTAATACCTTTTATCATATCTTTCATGTTTAAAAAAATAGAAAAAACATTCCCATTTTTCACATCTGGCTTACTTTTGGTCCTTACAATGTAGACAGTTAGTCAGGGCTTTAGACGTGTACTCGCGCACACTGTTACGTTGGAGAGTAGGTCTCCTGGAGTGTTTGTATCTTTATAAACAGAACTGGAGGTCCATGTGCCTGGACCTGGGAACCCCAGCAGAGATCCTGGTCCAGCTAAGAGGGCTGGAGCTGGGATCTGCTTAGCCTGGGGCAGGGAGCGGGCTCTGTTACACTCTTGTCATTTCAGTACAATTAGATTGTGGTGTTCCCTCAACATTTTAAAAAATTGATTTTGACTATATAAGCAATACATAGCGCATGTTCCATGAAAAAAATTAAACATTTCAGATGAGACCAAAGTCTCTTTTGATCATGTCTGCAATCCCAGTCTCTTTCGCCTTCTGTCTAGCCAATGCTGTTCTCAATTTGGTAACGCTCTTCTTGAAATCCACGTATATACATGTAAGGAAAAAATAAAGATTATGTGCCTTTATATAAATGATATACTGTGCAGCTATTACAACTTGTTTTTTTCCTGAACAGTGTGTCTTATAAATCATTTCACGTCTCTACACGATGATATTCAGTGTTCTTTCTAGTCTCTGGGTTAGGCTATAGGATAGATATGCATTTCGCCATCTTTCTTTTCTGGGGAGCTATACCTGTTTTGAGAATCTGATAGAAGTTGTGAGCCATAGACCTTCTCTTTAGAAAAATGCACACACAAGTAGATGTGTGAAACTAGTTTATACTTTTTGTTTTTTTCAGTTTCAGTTTGGGAGTATTTTTTTCTTTTGACTTTATCTCCAAATACTGGGGATACCTCACTGTAGCTCCCTGTGTATTGAGTACATTTCCGTGTTGTTCATGTCACCTTTAGAAGTTTTTCTTTTTCTGAATTATAGCGATGGTGGAACTGTAACCCCTTCTGAAAAATATATAGAGATTGAGAAAGGAACTACTCTGGTTGGAGCTTAGTAAGCAAAGGGCAATTGAGTGGTAGATGTGCCAATATTTATGTTGTTGATTCTATGGAGAGAACAACGGGTTGTGAAAATGTGGGTGTGTGTGCCTTAGGCCCTGAGGGCAGGTACGGAGCAGAAGAGACAAGTGCTCCAAGAAAGTGGGAGGACATGAGGCCAGGGGTGTTTCATATTGGTTGGTGTAAGTACAAAAGGAGGTGTTTCAACTGGAAACCTAGACCTGGGTCCCAGACAAAGAGGGTCTTATTTCATTGAGCAGAAAACTGATGAGAGAGATTGATGAATGATTCCTTCATTCACGTAGTCTTTATGGAGGCCCCTGTTGTAGGCAGTGGAGATAGAGCACAAACAGACTCCACTTTGCTTTCATGTCCTTACTGACACCCTGAATGGCAAGACAGACACTAAATTATCCCACATGTACATGTAGAATTGCTGTGTTAATGCTGTGAAGGATGTACTTGTGCTGCTCTGAGATCCTGTGGGAAGGGCACCTGTCTGGGCAAGATGCTGTCAGTCAAGGGAAGGTGGCAAAGGAGATGACAAGAGCTGCCATCTGATCAGCTACCAGATAAGTGTCAGGTCAGAGACGTTGTTAGAGGGGAGGGTGCAGGCTGGAGGAGTCCCAAGCAGAGAAAACATCACGAACGCTATGTGGACCCTTCGGGGTGATGGAGGGTCAGAGGATTTGAGAAAAAGTCAGTGCACCTGCAGCTTCTTGATCTCTTTTCTTCCAGCCTCTACCTGTTGGGGGGTCCAGAGGCTCCATCCTTGGGGTTCCTCTTTTATCTGCACTCCCTGGGTGATCTCATGCAGTCTTGTGGCTTTAAATACATGATCTACTCTGATGACTTTCAAGTTTCTGTCTCTAGACTGGACCTTTCCTTGAGCGTCAGACAAGGATATCCAGCTTTGTTTCTGGTATCTAACCAGCATCTCAAAGTTAACCTTTCCAAAAGTTGACTTCTGATCACTCCCTTCTCTCCCACCCAAATCAGCTTCTCTCATAATCTCTTCTTTTTCTCAGCAAATAATGACTCCATTTTCTACTTGTGAAGGTCAGAACCCTTAGAGCCTTTGCTCACTCTTCTCTTTCTCCCATAACTTACTTCCGACTTGATGCAAAGTCTTTTGCCTGTAACTTCAGAATAGAGCTACTTCTCTGCTGCCACCCTGTCACTGTGGAGGTGGATTGTCCCCATTGCTTCCCAGCTCAACTCCCTGCATCTACGTGGGTCCGTTTTGGTCTCTTCTCCGTATAGCAGCTATATAGTTATATTGTTGAATTGTGATCCTGTTAAAATGTACTGAGATATTGTCCCTTTGTTCTGAACCTTCAAGTTATTTCTTACCTCTACTCAAAATAAAGGCCAAGCCTTACAGGGGCCAGGGTGGCTGTGTATTCTGGCCCCTGGTTACTCTCTGGACTCATCCCATGCTTGCTGCTCAGTTACACTGGTGTTCCTCCAATACAAGGTGCACTCTGCCTCGAGGCCTTTGCACTTGCTGTCTCCTCAGCTTCCAATAAATAGCTCTTCTTCCAGTGTCTTCCTGACACTTACCCCTCTAACATACTATGTGATTTACTTTTCTTGTTAATGGTCCATCTACTCCCACTGGAATAAAATCTGCATGAAAGCAGAGATTTTTGTCTGTTATGTTTCCTACCCTATTCCTAGTGCATCATTGCCTGACTTACAGTAGGCTTGCAGTAAATATGTGGTGAATTTATGAGTGAATGTATAAATGAATGAGTAAAGGCAAAAACCTAATCCCATAAGTGAAAATAACAGCCAAAAAACTCAGCAGGGAAAACAGCGAGGAAGTTTCCTATTTAGGGCTATTTGGAGGCTGTTTTTAATTTTTATTTTAAAGGACAAATTCTTGACACTTTGGCTACCTCCTGGATTTAATAAATGTCTTTGATACACTAGGAAACTTGGTATCTTCATAGTTTAGAACTACCTATGGTAGGTATTTGCATACTATGAAGTCAAATTAAATTACAGCCTCCCTCATCCTCCACTTGGTATTTCTTTTGGGGAGGTAGACGGATGCATTCAAGAACAATAGGAGTCTGTAGGAATATAGTGTAATTAGGTAAAAGGAAAGAAGGCTCGGTTACTTTGAGGAGTTCTGAATAACTGTGGGGAAAGGCTCTATAATACTGAGCTTGCACTTGGGAAAATCATCCATTAGATTCTTGTATCTGCCCTCTTGACCTTAAGATGTCCCCTTGTGGTGTCTCTTGTTTTGGTCCAGTGATGGGGCTATTCATCAGAGCCATATCCACAGAGTGGTTTGTCTCCATGATGATTGATTACAGAAACTGTCACCATCAAAATTACCATTGAATCTTTAAATGTGGAACTAGTGCTTAAAAACTTTTTTCTCAATTTTGGTTGATTTATCCAGAGTACTTATAGCCTGTTGATGTTCTACATGATTAATCCGTACTCTTACGTCTTACAATCATTATGGCATTTATTATCTGTATATCTGTTATCTGGGGGGATGAGGA
The DNA here is from genome assembly GCF_003031525.2 of Neophocaena asiaeorientalis asiaeorientalis. Classification (NCBI taxonomy): domain Eukaryota; kingdom Metazoa; phylum Chordata; class Mammalia; order Artiodactyla; family Phocoenidae; genus Neophocaena; species Neophocaena asiaeorientalis. Next base: position 13,209,756 of record NW_020175528.1, read on the forward strand.
CCATAGCCAATGGACAGCTTCTGCAGAAGGAAGTATTTTTGCCAGTAAAAGGAAATTGCAGAGTATTTTCCCCTTTAGTGTAGGAGATAAACTCTGCTATCCATCCAACTGCAATAACATAAAAATGGAGTAGTTCATATTTGGGGCGGCAGGAAACCCTGCTTCTGGCGGTTATGTGCAAAGGAGTATGGCTGTTGTCTGCTCAACTCATATTCAGCTGGGGTTAAGTTCTCAGTGTGAGCAGGCAGTGCAGATAACTGTAGCTATGGGACCTGTCATTGGATCATCATAATATTAATTTATTTACATGCAGTTAAATTATTAACACAGTGTTTGCCGAGGAGACTGTGCACCAGGGATTATACTAGGTCATTTCACTCAGCTTATGTCGAGCTTGTGACAATACCGTGAGAGCGGGTACTATTTCTCTACTATATATGGAGGCAGCTGAGACTCCGAAGTGACAAATAGGGTTACTCTCCTACTGTTTTCTTTAGGGTCTTGAGGTTACCTGGAACAGAGCCTCTAGAGTTTCGCTAAATACCGGATGTGTAGCCAGGGCTCTGGAAGAGCCGGAACCACATTTCTATCTGGTACTTGGCCAGGAATGTGACTGCGTCTCAGAAGTGGCCTGTTGGCTATTTCTTCTCATGAATTGGCTCATTTGCCCTTTCTGCCAGGTCTGTCTTCTGTCCTGAGAGCTCCTGCATACTCAGAGTTTCTGAGTTCTTGTAAATTAGACTTGAGGTTACCTAGTATGGTCCAGCCCCGCCTCATGTTATCCTTTCAGCTTCCATGTATAGCTACCCAGGTCAATTTCTTTCTTTTTTAAACATCTTTATTGGAGTATAATTGCTTTTCAGTGGTGTGTTAGTTTCTGATGTATAACAAAGTGAATCAGCTGTACATATACATATATCCCCATATCCCCTCCCTCTTGTGTCTCCCTCCCACCCTCCCTATCCCACTCCTCTAGGTGGTCCCAAAGCACCGAGCTGATCTCCCTTTGCTATGCAGCTGCTTCCCACTAGCTATCTATTTTACATTTGGTAGTATATATAAGTCCATGCCACTCTCTTACTTCGTCCCAGCTTACCCTTGCCCCTCCCCGTGTCCTCAAGTCCATTCTCCACGTCTGCATCTTTATTCCTGTCCTGCCCCTAGGTTCATCACAATCTTTTTTTTGATTTCATATATATGTGTTAGCATACAGTATTTGCTTTTCTCTTTCTGACTTACTCCACTCTGTATGACAGACTCTGGGTCCATCCACGTCACTACCGATAACTTAATTTCATATCTTTTTATTGCTGAGTAATATTCCACTGTATATATGTGCCACATCTTCTTTATCCGTTCATCTGTCGATGGACACTTAGATTGCTTCCATGTCCTGGCTATTGTAAATAGAGCTGCAGTGAACATTGTGGTACATGACTCTTTTTTGAATTATGGTGTTCTCAGGGTATATGCCCAGTAGTGGGATTGCTGGGTCATATGGTAGTTCTATTTGTAGTTTTTTAAGGAACCTCCATACTGTTCTCCATAGTGGCTGTACCAATTTACATTCCCACCAAAGTGCAAGAGGGATCCCTTTTCTCCACACCCTCTCCAGCATTTATTGTTTGTAGATTTTTTGATGATGGCCATTCTGACCGGTGTGAGGTGATATCTCATTGTAGTTTTGATTTGCATTTCTCTCATGATTAGTGATGTTGAACATTGTTTCATGTGTTTGTTGGTGATCTGTATGTCTTCTTTGGAGAAATGTCTATTTAGGTCTTCTGTGCATTTTTGGATTGGGTTGTTTATTTTTGTGATATTGAGCTGCATGAGCTGCTTGTATACTTTGGAGACTAATCCTTTGTCAGTTGCTTTGTTTGCAAATATTTTCTCCCATTCTGAGGGTTGTCTTTTCGTCTTGTTTATGGTTTCCTTTGCTGTGCAAATGCTTTTAAGTTTCACTAGGTCCCCTTTGTTTATTTTTGTTGTAATTGTCATTTCTCCAGGAGGTGGGTCAAAAAGGATCTTGCTGTGATTTATGTCAGAGAGGGTTCCTCCTGTGTTTTCCTCTAAGAGTTTTATAGTGTTTGGCCTTCCATTTAGGTCTCTAATACATTTGGAGTTTATTTTTGTGTATAGTGTTAGGGAGTGTTCTAATTTCATTCTTTTACATGTAGCTGTCCAGTTTTCCCAGCACCACTTATTGAAGAGGCTCTCTTTTCTTCATTGTATATTCTTGCCTCCTTTATCAAAGATAAGGTGACCATATGTGCGTGGGTTTATCTTTGCACTTTCTATCCTGTTCCAGTGATCTATATTTCTCTTTTTGTGCTGATACCATATTGTCTTGATTACTGTAGCTTTGCAGTATAGTTTGAAGTCAGGGAGCCTGATTCCTCTAGTTCCGTTTTTCTTTCTCAAGATTGGTTTGGCTATTTGGGGTCTTTTGTGTTTCCATACAAATTGTGCAATTTTTTGTTCTACTTCTGTGAAAAATGCCATTGGTAGTTTGATAAGGATTGCATTGAATCTGTAGATTGCTTTGGGTAGTAGAGTCATTTTCACAATGTTGCTTTTTCTAATCCAAGAACATGGTATATCTCTCCATCTGTTGGTGTCATCTTTAATTTCTTTCATCAGTGTCTTATAGTTTTCTGCATACAGATCTTTTGTCTCCTTAGGTAGGTTTATTCCTAGGTATTTTATTCTTTTTGTTGCAGTGGTAAATGAGAGTGTTTCCTTAATTTCTCTTTTAGATTTTTCATCATTAGTGTATCGGAATGCAAGAGATTTCTGTGCATTAATTTTGTATCCTGCTACTTTACCAAATTAACTGATTAGCTCTAGTAGTTTTCTGGTAACATCTTTAGGATTCTCTATGTGTAGTATCATGTCATCTGCAAACAGTGACAGCTTTACTTCTTTTCCGATTTGGATTCCTTTTATTTATTTTTTTTCTTCTCATTGTTGCGGCTAAAACTTCCAAAACTATGTTTAATAATAGTGGTGAGAGTGGACCATCCTTGTCTTATTTCTGATTTTAGAGGAAATGGTTTCTGTTTTTCACCATTGAGAATGATGTTGGCTGTGGGTTTGTCATATATGGCCTTTACTGTGTTGAAGTAAGTTCCCTCTACGCCTACTTTCCGGAGAGTTTTTATCATAAATGGGTGTTGAATTTTTTCTGCATCTATTGAGATTATCATGTGGTTTTTATCCTTCATTTTGTTAATATGGTGTATCACATTGATTGATCTGCATATACTGAAGAATGCTTGCATTCCTGGAATAAACCCCACTTGGTCATGGTGTATGATCCTTTCAATGTGCTGTTGGATTCTGTCTGCTAGTATTTTGTTGAGGATTTTTGCATCTATGTTCCTCAGTGATATTGGCCTGAGTTTTCTTTCTTTGACCTCATTGTCTGGTTTTGGTATCAGGGTGATGGTGGCCTCGTAGAATGAGTTTGGGAGTGTTCCTCCCTCTGCTATATTTTGGAAGAGTTTGAGAAGGATAGGTGTTAGCTCTTCTCTAAATGTTTGTTAGAATTCACCTGTGAAGCCATCTGGTCCTGGGCTTTTGCCTGTTGGAAGATTTTTAATCACAGTTTCAATTTCAGTGCTTGTGATTCGTCTGTTTATATTTTCTGTTTCTTCCTGGTTCAGTCTGGGAAGGTTGTGCTTTTCTACAAATTTGTCCATTTCTTCCAGGTTGTCCTAAAATGGACATATAGTTGCTTGTAGTAATCTCTCATGATCCTTTGTATATCTGGAGTGTCAGTTGTTACTTCTTTTTCATTTCTAATTCTGTTGACCTGAGTCATCTCCCTTTTTTTCTTGATGAGTCTGGCTAGTGATTTATCAATTTTGTTTATCTTCTCAAAGAACCAGCCTTTAGCTTTATTGATCTTTGCTATTGTTTCCTTCATTTCTTTTTCATTTATTTCTGATCTGATCTTTATGATTTCTTTCCTTCTGCTAGCTTCAGGTTTTTTTTTTGTTCTTGTTCCTCTAATTGCTTTAGGTGTAAGGTTAGGTAGTTTATTTGAGATTTTTCTTGTTTCTTGACGTAGGATTGTATTGCTATAAACTTCCCTCTTAGAACTGCTTTTGCTGCATCCCATAGGTTTTGGGTTGTCATGTTTTCATTGTCATTTGTTTGTAGGTATGTTTTGATCTCCTTTGATTTCTTCAGTGATATCTTGGTTATTTAGTAGTGTATTTTTTAGCCTCCATATGTTTGTACTTTTTACAGATTTTTTCCTGTAATTGATATTTAGTCTCATAGCATTGTGGTCAGAAAAGACACCTGATACAATTTCACTTTTCTTCAATTTACCAAGGCTTGATTTGTGACCCAAGATATGATCTATCCTGGAGAATGTTCCATGAGCACTTGAGAAAAAAGTGTATTCTGTTGTTTTTTGGATGGAATGTCCTATAAATATCAAGTCCCTCTTGTTTAATGTGTCATTTAAAGCTTGTGTTTCCTTATTTATTTTCATTTTGGATGATCTGTCTATTGGTGAAAGTGGGGTGTTAAAGTCCCCTACTATGATTGTGTTACTGTTGATTTCCCCTTTTATGGGTGTTAGCATTTGCCTTCTGTATTGAGGTGCTCCTGTGTTGGGTGCATAAATATTTACAATTTTTATATCTTCTTCTTGGATTGATCCCTTGATCATTATGTAGTGTCCTTCTTTGTCTCTTCTAATAGTCTTTATTTTAAAGTCTATTTTGTCTGATATGAGAATTGCTACTCCAGCTTTTTTTTGATTTCCATTTGCATGAAAAGTGTTTTTCCATTCCCTCACTTTCAGTCTGTATGTGTCCCTAGGTCTGAAGTGCGTCTCTTGTAGACAGCATATATACGGGTCTTGTTTTTGTATCCATTCATCCGGTCTGTGTGTTTTGGTTGGAGCATTTAATCCATTTATATTTAATTTAATTATTGATATGTATGTTCCTATTACCGTATTCTTAATTGTTTTGGGTTTGTTCTTGTAGGTCGTTTCGTTCTTTTGTGTTTCCTGCCTAGAGAAGTTCCTTTAGCATTTGATGTAAAGCTGGTTTGGTGGTGCTGAATTCTCTTAACTTTTGCTTGTCTGTAAAGATTTTAATTTGTCTGTCGATTCTGAATGAGATCCTTGCTGGGTAGAGTAATCTTGGTTGTAGGTTTTCCCGTTTCATCACTTTAAATATGTCCTGCCAGTCTCTTCTGGTTTGTAGAGTTTCTGCTGAAAGATCAGCTGTTAACCTTATGGGAATTCCCTTTTATGTTATGTTGCTTTTCCCTTCCTGCTTTTAATATTGTTTCTTTGTATTTAATTTTTGATAGTTTGATTAAAATGTGTCTTGGCATGTTTCTCCTTGGATTTATCCTGTATGGGACTCTCTGCACTTTCTGGACTTGATTGACTATTACCCTTCCCATGTTAGGGAAGTTTTCAACTATAATCTCTTCAAATATTTTCTCAGTCCCTTTCTTTTTCTCTTCTTCTTCTGGGACCCCTATAATTTGAATTTTGGTGCATTCAGTGTTGCCCCACTGGTCTCTGAGACTGTCCTCAGTTCTTTTCATTCATTTTTCTTTATTCTGCTTTGCAGTAGTTATTTCCACTATTTTATCTTCCAGGTCACTTATCCACTCTTCTGCCTCAGTTATTCTACTATTGATTTCTTCTAGAGAATTTTTAATTCAGTTATTGTGTTGTTCATCATTGTTTATTTGCTCTTTAGTTCTTCTAGATCCTTGTTAAACATTTCTTGTATTTTCTCCATTCTATTTCCAAGATTTTGGATCATCTTTACTATAATTACTCTGAATTCTTTTTCAGGTAGACTGCCTATTTCCTCTTCATTTGTTTGGTCTGGTGAGTTTTTGCCTTGCTCCTTCATCTGATGTGTGTTTCTTTGTCTTTTCATTTTGTTTAACTTACTGTGTTTGGGGTCTCCTTTTCGCAAGCTGCAGGTTTGTAGTTCCCATTGTTTTTGGTGTCTGTCCCCAGTGGCTGATGATTGTTTAGTTGCTTGTGTAGGCTTCCTGGTAGAGGTGAGTGGTGCCTGCGTTCTGATGGGTGGGGATGGATCTTGTCTTTCTGGTGGGCAGGGCAGCATCCGATCGTGTGTTTTGGGGTGTCTGTGAACTTAGTATGATTTTAGGCAGCCCCTCTGCTAATGGGTGGGGTTGTGTTCCCTTCTTGCTAGTTGTTTGTCATGGGGCATCCAGCACTGGAGCTTGCTGGCCTTTGGGTGGAGCTGGGTCTTAGTGTTGAGACCGAGATCTCTGGGAGAGCTCTTGCGAATTGTTATTATGTGTGGCTAGGAGGTCTCTGGTGGTCCAGTGTCCTGAACTCGGCTCCCCCACTTCAGAGGCTCAGGCCTGACAGTAGGCCCGACCACCAAGACCCTGTCAGCCACACAGCTCAGAAGAAAAGGGAGAAAAAAAGAAAGAAAATAATAAAATAAAATAATTAAAATATAAAAGTAATAAAAAAAAAGAGAAGAGAGTAACCAAACCAATAAACAAATCCACCAATGATAACAAGCCCTAAAAACTATACTAAGATAAACAAAACAATCAGAAACATGTCAGTCGCAGACAGCAAAACCCCAAGTCTACAGTTGCTCCCAAAGTCCACCGCCTCAGTTTTGGGTTGATTCGTTGTCTAATCAGGTATTCCACAGATGCAGAGTACTTCAGCTTGATTGTGGGGATTTAATCTGCTGCTCCCGAGCCTGCTGGGAGAGATTTCCCTTTCTTTTCTTTGTTCGCACAGCTCCCAGGGTTCAGCTTGGATTTGGACCCACCCCTGCGTGTAGGTCGCCTGAGGGCGTCTGTTCTTTGCTCAGACAGGACGGGGTTAAAGGAGCAGCTGATTCGGGGGCTCTGGCTCACTCAGGCCGGGGGATGGGAGGGGTACGGATGTGGGGCAAGCCTGCGGCGGCAGAGGCCAGCGTGACGTTGCACAGCCTGAGGCGCACCAGGTGTTCTCCCAGAGAAGTTGTCCCTGGATCCCGGGACCCTGGCAGTGGTGGGCTGCACAGGGTCCCGGGAGGGGAGGTGTGGATAGTGACCTGTGCTCACACACAGGCTTTTTGGTGGCGGCAGCAGCAGCCTTAGCACCTCATGCCCATCTCTGGGGTCTGCGCTGATAGCCGTGGTTACCCCGGGAGGGGAGGTGTGGATAGTGACCTGTGCTCACACACAGGCTTTTTGGTGGCGGCAGCAGCAGCCTTAGCACCTCATGCCCATCTCTGGGGTCTGCGCTGATAGCCGTGGTTCGTGTCCATCTGTGGAGCTTGTTTAGGCGGTGCTCTGAATCCCCTTTCCTTGCGCACCCCAAAACAATGGTCTCTTGCCTCTTAGGCAGCTCCAGACCTTTTCCCAGACTCCCTCCCGGCTAGTTGCGGCACACTAGCCCGCTTCAGGCTGTGTTCACGCCACCAACCCCAGTCCTCTCCCTGGTATCTGACCTCCAAAGCCCGAGCCTCAGCACCCAGCCCCGCCCGCCGCAGTGGGTGAGCAGACAAGCCTCTCGGGCTGGTGAGTGCCGGTCGGCACCGATCCTCTGTGCGGGAATCTCTCCGCTTTGCCCCCCGCACTCCTGTTGCTGTGCTCTCCTCTGCGGCTCCGACGCTTCCCCTCTCCACCACCCACAGTCTCCGCCCGCGAAGGGGCTTCCTAGTGTGTGGGAACATTTCCTCCTTCACAGCTCCCTCCCACTGGTGCAGGTCCCGTCCCTATTCTTTTGTCTCTGTTTATTCTTTTTTCTTTTGCCCTACCGAGGTACGTGGGGAGTTTCTTGCCTTTTGGAAGGTCTGAGGTCTTCTGCCAACGTTCAGTGGGTGTTTTGTAGGAGCTGTTCCACGTGTAGATGTATTTCTGATGTATTTGTGGGGAAGAAGGTGATGTCCGTGTCTTACCCCTCTGCCATCTTGGAGGTCCCCCCAGGTCAATTTCTTGAGAGAGAATCATATAGGCTCAGCCACTTTCCCCCCACTTAAATAGGTCACTTAAACATTTACTGTTATTTGATCAGGTGCTTAAGTAGCTCTTTTCCAATCAGCTTTGGCCTCCATGATGGTGTGAAATGTGGGCTCTTGGGCTGCTGCTTTTGCAGAAGCTCTGAGTAGAACAGCTTTTCTTCTGAGGGTGAGTGGGAGTGTTAAGTGACATGACTGATTTACATATGGTGGAGTTGACATTGCAACCATGGTCTATATCAGTGGCTTAACATAATGAGAAATACATTTTACTTGTTAAGCCAGTAGGTGTGTTCATGGGTGCACGTGTGTGTATCTCAAACAAAAGCTTTAGAAAACAGAAGTTACCCTTAATACATGCAGTGCACTATGGTATTCTCTATTCTGTCCTTTCTGTTTTGTTACCTTTAAGTAGATGACAATCAGAAAGTCTTGGGCTTTATTTTGCTATTCACTAAGAGGTTATAAGCTTGTCGCTTGAAAACGCTGGTATCTGACTGCAGAATTCGTTTATATTGCACTGCATTGTGCTGGGTGGGGCAAACAAATCAAACTGAAAACCAGTACCTGCGCTATAGGAACTTAGAAACTGGTTTAGGAGACAATAGAAATGAAAGGTTTAATGATGTTTTTGAAAGACTGTAGGACAAAATGTGAAAATGAATGACACAGATAGATATCATAGAAAGCAGTAAAGGTCAGGAAAGTGCTCTCTAGAGACTCTGACTAAAACTAGATGGGCTAGATGGGCAGAAGAGTGGAAAATAAAAGCAATAGAAGTATAAACTATTGCTTGAAGGAAGCTTGAGATATAGGCAAATGGGAGAAGAGTGGTAATTCTGTGCCTATTTCTCAGGTCTCCTCCATATAATAATGGGGTAATTCCTGTCCAGTGGAACCACTGTGTGCTTTGAACATCTCATGTAAAACATCAGCCCACTTTTCTTTTTTATTTTTAGTTTTTTGGCTGTACCATACAGACTGTGGAATCTTATTTTCCTGACCAGGGATCGAACCCGTGCCCGCTGCAGTGAAAGTGCGGCATCTTAACTACTGGACCTCCAGGGAAGTCCCTATTAGTTCACTTTAGTATCCACTTTTCCAAAACAGGTTTTACTCAGCTTAGATTTTATTGCCAATCTAAGAAACTAACTTCAGGGCTTCCCTGGTGGCGCAGTGGTTCAGAGTCTGCCTGCCGATGCAGGGGACACGGGTTCATGCCCCGGTCCGGGAAGATCCCACATGCCGCGGAGCGGATGGGCCCGTGAGCCATGGCCGGTGAGCCTGTGCGTCCGGAGCCTGTGCTCCGCAACGGGAGAGGCCACAACAGTGAGAGGCCCGCGTACCTCAAAAAAAAAAGAAAAGAAACTAACTTCAGTGTCAGTGTTGTTCTAAGGAACTTACTGTTTGGAGGCGATCATTCCTATCCATCTGCCACGTTCCAAAAACAACAAGCAAAAACAAAATGGCAGCCAAGATGTTGGCACCACCTTTACAAACAGGTGTCCTCTTCTGCAAGAGGAGCCCCTCAGACCTGTTCTGCCTTCGTCAGCCCCTTCCTGACTCATGCCTTCACTGTGTCATCGGCATCATTGTCAATTATGCGACTCCAGCCGAGTCCTCCTCTGCTCGCCCATCTGCACACCTGCCTGTCATCACTCACTTTCAACACTGCCTCATAAGCCACTGCCCGGTTTGGGCTTGACTGAAATCTCTCTCATGGTCACCTCTCACTTAAGAGTTTTCCTGTGGGCAGAAACAAAGAAATGCAGGTATTATTGGCATCCGTAAACAGTTCCATTTGCCTGTCCTACTTGCTTTGTTTCTTTTATGAGAGAGGACTTTGAAACATATTTTAGTTTTTATTAAAAATAATGCTTTAATTCTAAAGCCAAGAGATGCTTATTATAGAAAAATCAAAAAGTACCAATAGATAAAAAGAAGAAAATAAAAATTAGTTGAAATCCCTCCCATCCAATCACTGTTGACATTTTGGTATATAACTTTTCAGACTTTTTTTTTTTCTTAATGTGTATTTAGAGTTTTCCTTTTCCTTTAAGCAAAAATTAACACAATAATATTGTCTTATTACTCATATTTTCTCTTTAGCAATGTTGTAAATATTTTCTCAGGTCATTAAACCTGCTGTTTTGTAACCTATTTTTTTCTCTTAACAATGTTGTGAATGACTTTCCATGTTATTAAAGTTTCTTCCACATCAACCTTTGTAAAGCTCATATTATATTTCATCAAATAAGTAGGTGTTTGGTTCTTTTAACCAATTCCCTTTGTTAGTCATTAGTTTATTCCTAATATTGCAACTTAAAATCAAAATTTAAATTAAGTTGTTTGAAACAATTATTTTTGAATTACAGAAGTAATGCAAATACATTCACCTTATTACAAAACTAAACACAACAGTTAAGACTAAAAGTTGCTCTGATTTTACCACCATTCCCAACCCCCTCCACTGTTCACCACTGTTACTAGTCTGGTCTCCTCCTCCGTATTTTATTAAATGTTCCACTTTTAAAAACTGCTCATCTTTTATTAAATAACTTTATGGAATCGCCTTTTCCCCCTAAAACCAGTTTACTTTTTATCCTCTCTACTTCTGTGTCATGAGCTTTTCATATATGTCCTAATCTCATTTTCTCCTCTTGATTGCAGATAGAAAAAGGAGAACTGGGTTTCTCTTTCACGGGGGAATAGAGATTGAGTACACTTGGGTCCAGGCTCAGTAGCCCACAGGGGAATGACGGTATTGAGAGCCACAAGTCAGAGAGAGGAATCTGAGGAGATTCCACAAATGTCAGTACTAATCAACAAGTTAAAAATTGCCAGGCGCCCTGCTAACAGCTTAACTTTCTCTGCAGCAGGAGCTGGGAATTCAGTTGGGGATGCAGTTTCTGGGGCATCCAGGGGGAGGACCTTAGTTTAAGGGAAAAGTAGCTGCAGGTCACACCTCTTAAGAAATTCAGAAGCATGAGAAGGCAGTGCACCATGGTGGTTAAGAGATTAGTCTTTGGGGCTTCCCTGGTGGTGCAATGGTTAAGAATCCACCTGGCAATGCTGGGGACACGGGTTCAAGCCCTGATCCCACATGCCACGGAGCAACTAACCTCGTGCACCACAACTACCGAGCCTGCGCTCTAGAGCCCACGAGCCACAACTCCTGAAGCCTGCACGCCTAAATCCTGTGCTCTGCAACAAGAGAAGCCACCGCACTGAGAAGCCCGCACACTGCAATGAAGAGTAGCCCCCACTCGCTGCAACTAGAGAGAGCCCGTGTGCAGCAACGAAGACCAAACGCAGCCAAAAATAAATAAATAAATATATACATACATTTATTAAAAAAAAAGAGAGAGATTAGTCCTTGGAGGCAGCAAGCAGGCCTGGGTTGAATCCCAGCTTGGCCACTTATTAGGGCTAACGATGATTTAACTTTCCTGTGTCTCCATTTTCTTTTTTGTAAAATAGCGATAGTAATAGCTTCCTTGTGGCATTGTTAGATGTTTTAGATGCATGGAAAGAACAGTACCTGGTGCATGGTAAGCATTTGATACATTGGTAGTTGGAGAAATAGATTCAATACTCTGAATCAGGAATTGGCTAGATGTAGGATGCTGGTTTACGAGGGCTGGCTGCAAAGGAAGTAACGCATGCTTATGTCCTAAATCATACAAAGCACAGCAACTTATTCTGGTACATTTAATGACCTTGCTGTTTGTGGTCTGTCCCCTCGGCCTCATATCTGTACTGAAGTAACTGGGTCTCAGTCAGGAATCCTGGCTCTGTCTGCAGAGGGTGACTCAGGCCATTACAGGGTAAGAGCCCCAAGCCCTGGCCTGTCTTATCTGAGTTTGCCACGGTTTTAGCAGACCTGAGGTTACGTCTGGGAGGCTGGGGGAGCTTGCTGTTTCTTGAGATTCAAGAACTTTGGTGAGGATTATAGAATTAACCTTAACAATGTAGATCAGAGAGGAGATCTGGTTTTTTGAACAAATGAATGAGAAGGTCCCTGGCATGTTACTTGACATCTTTTAAAATTAAGCATATGATTTTATTAAATGGGCCATTGTCTTCTACCTCTCATTATTCTAAAAAGTAGTGTTCTATTTACCAGCTCCTCCCTAAAAATATGGCACTGTCCCCATCTTGACCTCATTTATCTGATCTTTGGTTATCCAGATCTCTGGCTCTTTGATGTGGATGTTCTGCGGTAGCTTGTGGCTTAGGTGGAAGGTATCTCAGTGATTTCTCGGTGGACGTGGTGGGGCCCGAGACAGCCTGCAGGGACTGCTTACAGAGGACAGTGTTTCGGGCCTGTGGCAGATTTTTCATTTTAGGAACTTCAGACATACACTCAGAGAGCCGCTGTTCCCATGTTGTTGGCAGTGAAAGAATTCTAGCTCATTTATAATTCAGGGGCTATTCGGCTTGTGTTAAGTCTGTAGAAAGGACCTAGGAGTGATTATGTCACGTGGTGTAATTTTACTTTGCAATTCATTCTCTTCCCACTTGAACTCTTGAGAATAGAAGCCCATGAATAGCGAATCACCAGGAGGCATGAATAAAACAGTCAATTTTCAGCAAGTGGGTAACTCCAAGTTTAAAGGTCTTAGCTCCCATGGGTATTCAGTGGACATTAGTGCTGTATGGAGCCTGTGTGATCTTGGGTTATAAATATCTGATCTAATTTTTAATTGACTACTTTTCTGAGCCTTTTTGGTCGGTCAGTCTTTTGGGGGCCCTCCTATTCTGGTTTCTCTGGCTGGCGGTGAAAAACAGAAGGAACATGCACCTGGCTTATCTAGAAACACTGTCAAGTCACAGAGGGCCTGAGGACATATCCTCGTTTACCCCATAGAAAATGGTCATCTCATCAGCCAGGTGACTGGTGTAGTTCATCTTGGCTCTGTCCACAAGTACAGGGCCGACTCTATCCTGTAGATAGGCTCTGTATAAATGGCAACCTCAGGGCTCTGTTGGAGGTGCAGAGAACCTGGCTTATTACCTATTCCAGTCCGTGGCGTCAAAGGCCAAGGAATATTGCATAAAGCTCATGGTTTTCCTAACACAGTTCTTCACGAGGTGAAAACACCTGTAGCTGTGGTGAATGTGGGAGTGGAATTACTACCTAAAGCCTGGTTGTTCCTTTGTGGGACAGTCATCTAACAAGCTCAGATTGGCAAAGTATCAAGAGGAAATCGGCATCCATTTTATTTTATTTATTTTTTAACCATTTTAAAAAATTAAAGTATAGTTAACTGACAATGTTGTATTAATTTCAGATGTACAGCAAAGTGACTCAGTTGTACATATACAAATATCTATTCTTTTTTCAGATTCTTTCCCCATATAGGTTATTACAGAATGTTGAGTATAGTTCCCTGTGCTATACAGTAGCTCCTTGCTGTTTATCTATTTTATATGTAGTAGTGTGTTCATGTTATTCCCAAATTCCTAATTTGTCCCTCCCTCCCTTTCCCCTTTGGTAACAGTAAGTTTGTTTTCTATGTCTGTGAGTCTATTTGTGTTTTGTAAATAAGTTCATTTACATCATTTTTTAGATTCCATATGTAAGTCATATTATACGATATTTGTCTTTCTCTGACTTACTCGCCGTCAATTTTAGGTGGAGTATCCGTTAATTAACTTTTGGGTCTGTACTTTAGGGAGTTTACCCTTTTATAAATTTCAGAAACTATATCTTGGGTCTAGTAAGACAATATCATATCCATAGATGAAGTATCTTCTACTGTCCTTTATTAGTTTTAGCCAGTTGTTAACTTCTGTCTCTTTTGAACATGGAAAATATACTGGTTACAAAAATCATGGGAAGAGAATTTCAATCCAGTTACAGCAGTAAAAATATAATTTATAATTATGAATTTAGGACTGTTATGACATTAGTGAGTTCCCTGCATTCACTGTCTTGACAGGCCACATAATATATGTTCATATTTTTCAACTTATGTCAGAACTATAGTTGCGAGCTATAGTTTTGTTGTTTTATTTGAATTAATTTTTATCCACTTCAAATGTTGACAATATTGACATATATTCACACTTTCTCCTTAGAGTCTATCGTCTACCATGGCAAGATTTGAAGAGTTTTGTAGATTATACGAAAGTTATATAAGTTTATAACTTATAAAAGTTTATATAAGTTATATAAGTTTATATAAGTTTATAAGTTTTGTAGATTATACGAAATCAAGAACCCCAAATGGAATCTAGTTCTTAACGTTTCATTAAACTACTTATGTAATTCTACTTGATGAGATAGTTAAATAAAAAATTTAGACCAGTGAGGAATGAGAAAGTTCAAGTGAGGTCAGAGGAGAGCTGTAAAGGAGTGTTGCTTGGCTGTCTGTGTGTTCCCGTTTGTGCTGGGCCAGAGCCACCACTGCAAAATATATATTTAAAAAAGAAAAAAGAGCCTGTACAATTTAATTTCTTTCATTTTAGATAACAAAATAGGAATCCATTTTGGAAGCTGGTGTATTTTCTTTTCCATACATGGAAACAAGGAGAACCCTTGGAGAATTTTGCTAGATTCTCTTAGCAAAACTGTGCAAACTGCAGAAAACATGTAAATGTAAAAACTATAGGTATAAACATATGCTTTATATACATTTTTTTTGTGCAAAAGAAGAGCCTGGGCCTTCCAAAGATTTTTACTTCAGTTTAGCAGTAAGGTCACTGGTTTTGAATAGAAAATTTCCAGAGATATTTACTATTAAAATCTTTGCACGCATTCTTTCTCCTTCTTTCCTTTCCCTCCCTCCCTCACCCCCTTCTTTCCTTGTTTCTTTCTGCTTGACACTTTGCTCTGTGTTTTCATTCTCCCCCCGGTTTTCTCCTGCCTGCCTTCTGCCAGTCTCTGTGAGGCCCTGTTTTATACCCTCTCTCCCCTTCTTTCTCTGGTTTCATCTTCCAAATTCTTCAGTCTCTGAAATAATCTTGCTGCTCTTGACCTTCGACCTCCAGGCACCTGCTCTGCTTAATTTAGAGTTGAACGTGGAAGGTCTCAGGTGGACAAAATGCTTCTTCTTGGCTCAGGAGAAGAACCTGTCCAGCCAGGACCTGGAGCAGTGGTCTGGCAGCCAGCCAGGAGGAGCTGGCTCATCACAACTCTCCAGAGCCAGTTTTCAGATTCCCCGAATGTGCCCGTCTTCTTAATTATAACCCAAGACTGCTTCATGGAATCTTTTTTTCTTTTTGGTCAGTTTTGTATGGGCTGCTGGTCTCTTACTGATGACTTTTTTGGGTAAAGGAATATTTTATCATTTTTTAAAATTAGTATTATTAGTGAAAGATGATAATTCTATGCAATTAGTACTTTGCCTTTTTCAAAACTACCTCCTTTCCCCCCTCAGAAGAGCAACTACTTTAGCTGGGGATTTTTTTCTTTTTCTTTTTGATAGGATGAAGTACTCTTTATCCCTCAGTAAACTAGCTGTATCTGGGTAGGTCTCTAAGCCCACATGCTTCGCTCTCTTCCCCTTAAGATTTCCGGGTTTGAAGTCAGCAGTAGTTGTGGATAGAGATGCCGGTGGCCTGGAAATTCTTGCTGGTGACCTCACCTGCAGAGACAGTGGGCGTGATGCTGGGATATTGATCTGTCAGGACTTTGTGTCAGGCAGGAAATCCTGTGAAGTTCCTGCTCAGGGTTAACCAAATGGGAGCAGCTCTGAACAGTTTCATTCTTCTGTCCAGTCTCCTACCTTATTAAAATGTTTGAAGAAGCCTTTTTAGCCATGAGTTCTTGCTGACAGGCTGACCCAGGGTCAGGATGGTGGGTAAGGCATTACAACATGCCGTGATATGGGTGGATGAAAACAAACATATGGAGACTTGGTACAGACCTGGCATTAGAAGGGGTTGTAGTGATGATCATCCAACCTTAGAAACGGGGTGCCTCTCATAGAAAGCTGGGAGTTCCTATCCCTGATAATATTATGATTAAGAGTGGGAGCCCTGAAGTTGACTGGCCTTGATCTGGGATCCTAAGCCTTAGTTGTTATTCCCATCTGTTAAATGGGCATAAAAGTAGTATTGGCTTTTTAGAATTTTTATGAGGATTCAATGGGAATGGGATATAAAATACACAACATATTTCCTGGTGCTCAGTAAATGATTGCTGATTTTACTATTGATTTCGGACTCTTTCTACTCTACTGCACTGCTTTCTAACCTTTTCCAACAATCAGATTAAAGGCAGTAACATGTAGTAGTCTTTATTACCCTGACCCCACAATGTAGAGAACTGTGTGCCAGCGGTCTTCATGCTGGGATATGCACCACACCCCAGGGCATTCAGCAAGACGATGTGAGATGGGCAGGAATAGTTTTAAGGGGACCATTTTCCATATTCTCAACTTGTAGGTATTCTTTTTTCTAAAACTGAGACTGTATCTGCAGTTAAAGTGTTACACCAGGTTTTTAATTTTTTTCCAACTTCCACTTTCACAGTTACCCCTTTTGCCATTTTTCTAGAGAAAGCCATCTCTCTTAGCCGTATCAAATCTTACTTTGGTGCCCTGTCTCAACGTGTTAAATCACAGGCACAAGATAAAATGGGGTCAATTTGAAATACTGGTTTCAGCAAAGCCTCCTTTAATTAAGCCACCGTCTCACTCAGAGTTGCACTGTCAGTAAAATTTTACTTTTAGGGCTAAATGCATTGAAATTAGAAGTAATTGTGTCATTTTGATTATAGATTAGTGATGCTATTTGTAGTGATTTTACAATCCAGAAGAGTCTTTATGCTTAAAGCTCATTGGTCACAGGAAGTTTTAGAAAATTAAATGTAAAAACCTATTTTTGTGTTAAAGTATGCTAGGGTGACTAATAAGACACCCTGACACATAGAATTATACTAGGAAACTTAGCGGGGTGGGATTGACATCTAAATGAGGTTTCAAGGAGAAAGAAGAAGAATGTAAAATCTCCAACTGTTAAGAAAAGCTTATTGATTTTTGAATGAATGATGTTATACAATAGGTATTTAGTCATCATGGTTTTTATATTTCATTGGATACATTTAAAATAACACACGGTTAAAATGTCTAAATTTACAATTAGCAGCAAAATATATCTTTTTTTTTTTTTTTTTTTTTTCCGTCCGCGGACCACTGTGCCACCAGGGAAGCCCCAAAATATATCTTTAAAATTCTTTAAGTTTAGGATGAAAATCTGAGATGCCAACTTAAAAATGGGTCTAAGGGAACATGGTTTTTATGGGTTTTTTTTGAGAAGTATGAGAGCCAAACGTTTGAAGACCTTTATTATATTTTATTGCTATTAATTTTTCACACAAGGGGAGGGCACTCTCTTCCTGCTCTTCTTCTTGTGAAGTGCAGGATTTAATTGGTTGGTATTTTGCATAGGCCTTACCTTTTGCTAATTAAACTTTAACTGAAAAACATGAATACCTTTCATGTGCCAGACTTAGTGCCGGGTATATCAGAAGAGACTCCAGGTCCTGCCTTCATGGAGTTCATAGTTCAGCCTCTACTCTTTGGGTTAGAGACTGAATTTTGATAGGAACTACAGCAGTCAGGTAAAAACGTGTGGCAGTTGAGTCAGGAACCGCAGGGATTCAACTAGGGATACAACCGTATTACTGCAAGTATGGTACTTGCAGAAGAAGAATGGTAGCATTCTTGGTTCTTGTAGGTACTGTGGCTTCTCCAAAGACTATCAGGTTAATATCCTTATTTGTCAAAATTAAATATGCCTGAAAGACTGCTGAAGTTGGGCCAAGGGGCGTTTCCTTGTTTGATTGGGTTTTTATAAAGAGCATTGCTGTTCCACTGAGTCTTTGTGAAAAAATAGTGTTAAAATTACTCTTTCAATGAAATAAGGACACCATATTACTGACCAGGGTTCTGGGCAGTAAACTCTTAGAGTGGTGGCTTCATTTTCTTTATTATCGGGAATTTCTTCAGTTATGAATCAGAAGATTAATTTCATAAGTATTTTAGGACTAGCCAGAACTAAGAGTAGAACAGATTAACCCAACCTGATAGGATAGTGTTCTAGACACTTTTCATTTCTTTAGTGTTGAGCTATGCTAATTTATTAGTGTAATTAAATGTCATTTGAGGGGTGTGAGACTCAAAATTAGTATGTACTGAATTCAACATTTTGCGTAATTTCTCTTAATTCATTTTTGAAGGGCATAGAGTTCTGTCTTACATAATAAAGAAGTTGTTTAAGTAAATGCACTCAACTTTATTTTGCTTTTCCCCCTAGGTGAAAAGAAATGGATTATCTCAGACAGTTAGCCAGGAAGAAAGAAAGAGACAAGAGGTAAGTTTTCCACCAAGCAGATGCTTTAGGGTTCCAAGGGTGCCTGTTATGTTCAGCATTTTCCTTTGACGATGTATCCATTTTTTTTTTTTTTTTTTTACAAAAGGAGTATGTGATCATTGTCAAATAAAACTACACATAAGCTCCCATAAAAGAAAATTTAAAATATACCAATGTCATTTTAACTTAACAAAGCACCTAGTCTGTGTGTATTTACACTGGAAGAAATATGTTGAAAAATGAAACAGACATTACTTAGATCCTGGAACTGAAGAAGGGTGTTAGTGGAAAAACTGGTGAAATCTGAATAAAATGTGAATATTTGTCTGCAGACAAAATGTAATGTACCCTGGATAGGGAAAGCCAGGTGAAGGAAATATAGGAACTCTGAACCCTCTTTGCAAGATTTCTATAAATCTAAAATTATACCAAAATAAAAGTTTACCTAATAAAAAGTAAAACATAATAAGAGGGTTTCATAACTTGAAGTTTAAGAAATGCAGTTTAAGACAATTGCTTACTGTAATAATACTGCAAAGTTGTCAAAGTACTTTCCTTGTTTTATGCATATGAGTATGGAGATACAGAAGCTTAGGCATATACATGCATGTAAATCACTTCCACAGAGGACATGAGATACCTTTTTCTTATTTCTTTGGCCTGAAATAACACAAAAATATAAGGATGTGTTGTAGTGCCATTTTTTTAACTTTAAAAAAACAAAATAGTATATAACATTGGTGTACACGTCTCTGAGAATTAAAAATGTATTACATTTATAATTTTTTTCTTATTTTTATTTATTAAGAAACTAAGACTTAAACTAAAATAGAAGTCCTACATTCTCCTCCTCTGTCTCATTCCCTTCCTCTCCTCCCCAGAGGCAACTATAATTATGAATTGATGTGTACCCATCCAATCATGTATTAGGTATATTTATGTACATATACTTGTGTGTATCTGTTAAGATGTAGATAAATGGTATGATTCTGAACGTGTTTTGGTTGGTTGCTTTTTACATTCAACACTGTTTTTGAGATTTACCCATGTTAATGCATGTTAATCTAGATCATTTATTCAAACTACTGTATAGTATTCCATTCTCTAAATACTACTTTAAATAAAAATCTGTCCTCCTAGTGAGGGACAACAGGCAGTACTTTTTTCTTTACGGTTAACATTGTGGCATAAACAATATTTCTCTCTGTTTGTGGACAAATTCAAGAGCTTCTCCAGGGTCCTAGTCCCATTTGAATATTTCTTTTCTTTTAAACCTATTCTGTTTCCCTTATATTTTGAAAATATTTATTTAGGTTTGTGATTTAAAAAGTAATGACTGGGAATTCCCTGGCAGTCCAGTGGTTAGGACTCTGTGCTTTCACTGGCTAGGGCCCAGGTTCAGTCCCTGGTAGTGACAGCAAATCTAACTATGGTCTCTTTCTATTCCTATACAGATATTTTAACAGGTCTAATGTGATTTGCTTTTAAGTAGTTGATGACCCAATTGCATGTTTTAAGTTATTACATTAAACTTATTATATTAAACTACCACTTACTCACCTTTTCCTGCGATCTACTCTGTATAGTTTATCGTATCTTTTTGTTTGAATCTTCACATTTTGGATTTGATTACAAAAGTCTCTGCTTTTGAAAATATTTTTTAGTCATTCCAAGGCACTATATCCATCAACAACCTGAAATCCATTATTTTTGGTCAGGATGGGTGAATTTTCTTTAGTTTGCATTACATTTCCTGGGGATGATTTTATTGATTGAATAGAATCACACGCGATACAGGTTGAATGAGACTCTTAATGTTCTTACTCTTTACTCATTAGATGATTATATCACTTAAGTCCCTGGAGCGCAACTGAGGTTAGACCAGTATGACTTCTCTAAAAGCTTCTGGATGCTAAAAAGAGAGGTGAACCCTGAGACTAGCACCACTAACCTGACTTAAAGAATTATGGCTCACCTACCGGCAGCGGGGCGTCCACCTGCCTGTGCCTGACTGCTCCCGCCCGGCCTCAGCTGGAGCACAGGGTCTCACGGGGAGAATCTTCTGTGCCCTTTGGGCCAAGCACTGAGGGGAAGAACGCTGGAGGTCAAGGGGGTTGATGGCAGTGTTACTAGGGTAGGTCTCCAGGAAGGATGGGAAACCTCAAGCCTGCAAGGATGTTCACTACCCCTCCCTGAGGAGGAATTCTCCCTGCCTGGCCATTCTTGGAGAATCTGATTTTGTTAAGGTGCTAGATGAATTCCTTACACAGGGCGCTGGTGTCTCTCCACATATATGGGTTGGCTTTTGATAATTAATGAACGCTTATCAGGTAAACCACTGTGTGCCTGACACCAAGAGTTTCTGCCGAGGGTCCTTCGCTCCTTCTTGAGACACTGATGAGAGCAGAGAGGGTGGCTTGTTGGACGGAATTACTTTCAGTTGTATGAGTTTATATAAAAGAATTCCTGTGGCTGATAAGAACATTTTGAGGGTAGGTCCAATCATGCTGTTTAATGCACCCAGAATATTTGTTCTTATTAACCACAAATTAGTTGGATTACAACATAGGGAGAGAAAGGAGGACCCGCAAGGGAGGGAAGAAATGTATTTGTGAGAAATTTTCTCTGAATCCCAAGTGAGGTCCATAAATCTTCACTGTCCCAGAGCAGCATGCTTTGAAATCAGGGCTGGAGGAGATGACCCCAAAGGTTAATTAATGTCACACTGAGATTTTACGACATGCCCTAGCTTCCTCCCAGAGATTCTGCCCCCTGGCAAAGTGTGACCTCAGGGTGCAGCCTCAAGTCATCCAAATACTTTCGTTTACACTATTTACACTCTAGGCAGTGACTCTATTTCTCAAAATTTGGGTATATGTGCCTTATATAAAGACAGTAGTTTGGTAATGTAGTTTTTAATACTTATCTTTTTGTATTTTTTAAGATATTATGTTATTCTTATAGCAGAATTATGAGAGCTAGGTTTAATTCTTTAATTGAAGGAATGAATAACACATTTCTTCTTCCTTCTATCAGGCTATCTTTGAAGTTATATCCTCTGAACATTCATATTTACTCAGCTTGGAGATCTTGATACGAATGTTTAAAAATTCTAAAGCACTGAGTGATACGATGACCAAAACAGAGAGTCACCATCTTTTCTCCAATATTACAGATGTCTGTGAGGCAAGCAAAAAGTAAGTTCACTTTCGTTTGCCTTTGGTCATGCCAAGACATTACTGGTTAACAAACAGCTGCGTTATGTCAAAAGGAAGACATTTAGAGGTGTGAAGTCTCTCATTTGTTCAATTGGCTTTTATCTTTATTCCTTGAAAAAAATTTTAAGATGTGTTTCAAGGTGTTGATGTATAGACAGATGCTAAGTGTGTAATTAATTGTCACATGAGACAGTTATATCTAAGGTCTCTATATTCCTTCTCTTTCTCCCTATTTCTCCTTTTTCCCTTTTATTTTTCCTTTTTAATTATTGCCAATAATATAACAACATTAGTTGGAAGGAAACAAGGTAACTCACTATCAAACCATTCAAATACAGACATTATTTCTGTTTACAATTTCATAATAGTCTTGTCCTTGTTATGTATATATTATTTTTAAAATGCAGTCATAGTGACCGTAACGATTTTTACAGATTTTCCCTATTTCACTTTCCATAAGTACTATTAGAAGAGTTTCCATTTTTTTTTTTTTTTTTGCGTTATGTGGGCCTCTCACTGTTGTGGCCTCTCCCGTTGCGGAGCACAGGCTCCGGACGCGCAGGCTCAGCAGCCATGGCTCACGGGCCCAGCCGCTCCGCGGCATGTGGGATCTTCCCGGGGCAGGGCACAAACCCGTGTCCCCTGCATCGGCAGGCGGACTCTCAACCACTGCGCCACCAGGGAAGCCCTCCATTATTATTCTTAATGAGTGCAGGAAGTTCAGTTTGTACACCAGTGGTGAGCTCTTCTATCCTTCCGAGGGAACTACACAGCCTGTACTGGAGCCATGTGCCAGCAGTGTTGAGCCACCCGAAGTTGCTATTTTGGTAGATCAAAATGGATTGAATATTGGCAGTTTTGTATGGTTGGGTCAAAGGTAGGTTTACTGTACAACTCATAGCTTAAGCTTCAAGGCTCCTCATTTGCAAGGGCACCTTTTAAATATTTGCTTTTGTGCCTAATTTTTTTTCTTAGAGGGCCTCCAAATTGTACAGGCTTCAGGGCCCACAAAAAACAGGATCTGTCCCTGGGGTGAGTACCCCTTGTGAATCTGGACGTTGTTCATTTGTCACTTTAGGGAAAATCCAAGTAGGCAGTGACGGTAACACGTTTGTATCCCTGGCTCCATCGCTGCGTGCAGGTAGATTTTCCTTTTGAACTGCAAGATTGAACATCTGTGCTGAACAGGTTAGCATGTGAGTTGGGGCCCCTGCAGAGATGCAATTTGTGGTCAGATCAGCGAGCTCTCCCAATATTTTATGGTAGTGACACAACTTCAGAAGTCAGATTCTGCCACAAGAAAAGATCTTGACAATCTTATTACTGCATTATGTGTCCAGAGGACCTGCTGGGCCTTAGAGAACAGGGGCCTGTGGTGTGCAGGTGGTGACACACACTGCAGCTTGGAAGTCTTTTTTCAGAAGCTGGGTCATTGCTTGTGTTCAGCCTATTGGGTTTTTTTTTGGTACCAGTCTTGCCCATTTTGGTAAGAGAAATGAAAAATCTCCTTTCTCCCGTTAGTGAAGGGGGCAGAGCAAGAGCCTTAGATGGTGTGTCCCTGTTCAACAGGTATTCAGATTTCAAAATGAGTCTGTTTCATTTTAACGTGTACTTTGGTCTAACTACGAAAACAAATCTCCATGTTAGATATATCGCTATAAAGAATTATTTCTGTTTTGATAACCATAAAATGTAAGTTATGATTTTAATTAGAATATGTTTCCTGAAAACCACGGTGGCATGTTTTTCACTCCTCTCTGGAATTGTTCTTTGAATCGTGTGGCCATCAGTCCACTTCTCATAGCGTATAAATAACTCTAGAGAAAGCTGTTAGTTCTGACTGTTGAGTAGCAGCAGTTCTTGAACAGAGTATGTTTTGGGTCCTAAGAGTCTTTGGGCCTCGGCAGCACTGCTCGTGTACCAGGCATGCTTCAGAAGGAGCCTGGGCCCCAGTAATCACATCTTGTCTTGGTAGTTGGTTAACCTTGAGAAGGTTGCTAAACCTCTCCAACTCATTTCTTAGATATAAAATGGGGATAAAACCCATAATTGGTTAACCCTGAAATAAGTAATTTTATTTAAATTATAGATGAAAATTTTATTATTTTAATTTCACTCATTTACAAAATATAAATCTCATGATTTTATTTAAATGTTTTCATTTCTGTAGTAACTTAAAATAAGAGGCTATTCTGGACATTTTTGTCTATTTTTCATTTTTAAAACAAAACTCAGACTTCTCAACCTGCATTAAATGATAAAGAAAGAAATATCTTTATCCTTTACATTTTTTGTTTTGTTTTTATTTGAAATGCAGTGTTTTTTTTTTTTTTTTTTTTTTGTCTTCTGCGGTACGCGGGCCTCTCACCGTTGTGGCCTCTCCCGTTGCGGAGCACAGGCTCCGGACGCGCAGCCTCAGCGGCCATGGCTCACGGGCCCAGCCGCTCCGCGGCATGTGGGATCTTCCCGGACCGGGGCACGAACCCGTGTCCCCTGCATCGGCAGGCAGACTCTCAACCACTGCGCCACCAGGGAAGCCCCGAAATGCAGTGTTTTAATTTGGAGAGATGCCTATGTAATGTTTGATCTCTGTTATATTTCAACTAAGAATGATCAGCTTCTGCATGGTAATCCTGTGTCTGTATCATAATAACTTACATTACAAAAGTTTATTGAAGTTTGAAAAACTCATTTCAGATACAGCCTTTTTAAAATTCAAAGTTCTCAGAAGATTTACAAAACCTATTTCATTATGTAAAGCCTGCTTGTTGAATTTCCAGCATTTGGGCTCCAAGAGTGACTGACTCTCAAGTGGTAATGCCTTCATGTGCTACCCATGAAAGAGTTGCCAGTCTTAAGAAATCATAAAATTTTCATTTTTTTCTTGAATAAACAAACGATCAGTGTCTGAATTAAGTACTGATTAAGTGGGGCATTGTTAAGTGTAGCATAATCAAGACTATTTTCATTGCTTTACTTTTACCTGATGAAAAATTGTAGCTATAGGTGGCGGGATATTCAGTAGAGGCTGAGGTCACAACATGCTCAGCATTTGACTTAACAATGTGATGTCTGGTCCTCTTTACAGTGGCTCAGGTTCTTCACTGTTTTCCAGTAAATGTCACCAAGAAGCCCTTATGTGTAAGAGGATGCTATATGAAAACAAACAGGCAGGGACAAGATCATTCTGATTCTGGGTGTGTGCATTTATCAGTGGACGTTCCTACTGAATTCTTTCCTGCTTTATAAAGAATTGCTCATTTTAGTCAACACTTGTGGAGCCTCCTATTCTGCCAGATGCCTGGATTCTAGAGCATTTCAGCTGATGGCATCTGCCCTGTGGCTCTTGGTCCTCAGGGGCCAGTGGCGGCCAATGGAACATCCCCGGTGTGCGTGCAGAGGCATCCTAGGGCAGGGCACTTACCCGAAATGGGCAGGTTTGGGTCATGCTGGAGGTTATGGGCCTAGGACCCCTGGTGAGAATCACAGGTGAGGATGAGAGAAGATGGTAATGGCCTTTGTGTGCCTGCTGAGGAGTTTTTACTATTTACTGAAGGCTGGGTGGACACAACGGGCAATAAGGTAGGGGACTGACGTGGTGGTCTGGGAGATGACAGTAGAATGGTGTTTGCATAAGAGAGGAGGTGAAGATGGTGAAAGGTTTGGGGCCATTGCAGTAACACAGCCAGAGTTGATGGGAATCCTATAGGAGTCCTAGGAGGAAGGACTTGAAGGATATTTAGAACCTCTAATCCCGAGGACTTGGCAAGAGAGAGGGAGGAGTTTTGTTTACCTCCCAGTGTCTGCCTGGTTGACTGTGGATGGTGGTTGTATTATCCAGGGTGTAAGAGAAGCAGGTTGGGGCTTAATGAGGGAGATAAGGAATTCAATTTGGGGCAAGTTTGAAATGACTGTGGAGCATGAGGGGAAGGTGCCTAGTTGAAAGGAGAAAAAGATTAGAATTCCAGAAAAATCTTGACTTGAATGTAGATTTGAGTCATGTATGTTCTTGGCACAGTGGGTTTAAGTGAGATACTAGAGCTTGTAGTGATGGTTTTTAAGCGGTGGTGGTGGTGGTACTGGTGGTGGTTGTGTTTGCCTCCTGGGGGCATTTGGAATGTGTTTTCGGTTGCCCCAGTGACCTGGAGACTCTATTGGCATTAGTAGGTGGGACCAGAGGTGCCAGACATCCTACAAGTAGTAGAACTGCCCTAGACAAGCATGAATTGTCCCACCCAAATGCCCGTTGTGTCCTCCTTGAGATGCACAGATCGAACAAAAAGAAAAAGAAAACCAAGGTCAGAATTTTGGCACAGAAACATTTAAGGAGCCTACATCGGGGGCATGGGGGAGAAAATTGAAGCAAATAGGGTAAGAATTACTGCCAGGACCTTTCTCAGGCCCCTTGGCTGTGGAGGGTTTGCCCCTGTCTTTAATGCCTTCCTGTCACCCCCTGTGTCAGTGCCATGGGCAAGGCAGCTGTTTGCTTTGTAATCTTCTTTAAAGGCATATGCGGGGAGGCAGCTGGAACCCTACTCGTTCTGTATTTGACCCCTCCTACAAAGAGTGCGGCCCTTTTCTTTTTCTTGGGATGATTAGAACTAAATCCTCCTAAGTTCAGGCAGTCCCAGTATGCCTTTGACCTCCCGGCTCTGGACCTACTTCCTTCTACCTTTGAATGTTTTAACTTCCCTCTGACTCAAATGCATGAAATCTCCCTGGATTCATGGTCTCTGTCTTTTAAGCCCCAAAGATGTCCTAAAAACCTAATCATTCCATGAAAAAAAGGGAGTATTAGATATCTTTTGTTTAGAAATGAATAGGCTTAATTCATAAATAAACACCACACATTGTATATGCTTTGCCTATTTGCATATATCCTTTGATTATTTTTTTTTGTTCTGCTTTTACGTATCTGTGTTCATTTAGAATAATTTATAGGTAGTTGCCATATTAATAGAAAAAGACCTACAAGTATGATTAATTTTCATGAATTAGCAACAGAATATGATCTTATTCAGTAATTCCACTTGTTTTTAAATTTAAGATCTATTGATGGTAAAAGACTGATACTATGGAAAGGAGATTGCCTTTTGTATAAGACTGAATATTAATCCCACTGCTGTGTTTAGAAACATTAAGGTCTAAGTAAGGTCTTTTGTATTAAAATGTTTTCTGCAAAATGAAAACTAGATGAACCTCTGTTTTGATGTTTTATAAAATGATGTGTTTTTAATCTTTTTTTTTTTTTACATCTTTATTGGAGTAAAATTGCTTTACAATAGTGTGTTAGTTTCTGCTTTATAGCAAAGTGAATCAGTTATACATATACATATGTCCCCATATCTCTTCCCTCTTGCGTCTCCCTCCCTCCCACCCTCCCTATCCCAAAGCTTTTTTTTGATTTCCATTTGTGTGAAAAGCGTTTTTCCATTCCCTCACTTTCAGTCTGTATGGTGTCCCTAGGTCTGAAGTGGGTCTCTTGTAGACAGCATATATACGGGTCTTGTTTTTGTATCCATTCAGCCGGTCTGTGTGTTTTGGTTGGAGCATTTAATCCATTTATATTTAATTTAATTATCGATATGTATGTTCCTATTACCATATTCTTAATTGTTTTGGGTTTGTTTTTGTAGGTCGTTTCATTCTCTTGTATTTCCTGCCTAGAGAAGTTCCTTTAGCATTTGTTGTAAAGGTGATTGGCTGGTGCTGAACTCTCTCAGCTTTTGCTTGTCTGTAAAGGGTTTAATTTCTCCATCAAATCTGAATGAGATCCTTGCTGGGTAGAGTAAACCTGGTTGCAGGTTTTTGTCCTTCATCACTTTAAATATGTCCTGCCAGTCCCTTCTGGCTTGCAGAGTTTCTGCTGAAAGATCAGCTGTTAACCTTATGGGGATTGCCTTGTGTGTTATTTGTTGTTTTTCCCTTGCTGCTTTTAATGTGTTTTCTTTGTATTTAATTTTTGACAGTTTGATTAATATGTGTGTTGGTGTATTTCTCCTTGGATTTATCCTGTATGGGACTCTCTGTGCTTCCTGGACTTGAGTAACTATTGCCTTTCCCATATTCGGGAAGTTTGCAACTGTAATCTCTTCAAATATTTTCTCAGTCCCTTTCTTTTTCTCCTCTTCTTCTGGAACCCCTGTAATTCAAATGTTGGTGTGTTTAATGTTTTCCCAGAGGTCTCTGAGACTGTCCTCAGTTCTTTTCATTCTTTTTTCTTTATTCTGCTCTGCAGTAGTTATTTCCACTATTTTATCTTCCAGGTCACTTATCCATTTTCTACCTCAGTTATTCTGCTACTGATCTCATCTAGAGTATTTTTAATTTCATTTATTATTGTTCATCATTGCTTGTGTCATTTTTAGTTCTTCTAGGTCCTTGTTAAATGTTTCTTGCATTTTGTCTATTCTATTTCCAAGATTTTAGATCATCTTTACTATCATTATTCTGAATTCTTTTTCAGGTAGACTGCCTATTTCCTCTTCATTTGTTAGGTGTGGTGGGTTTTTATCTTGCTTCTTCATCTGCTGTGTGTATTTCTGTCTTCTCATTTTGCTTATGTTACTGTGTTTGGGGTGTCCTTTTTGCAGGCTGTAGGTTCGTATTTCCCGTTGTTTTTGTTGTCTTTCCCCAGTGGCTAAGGTTGGTTCAGTGGGTTGTATAGGCTTCCTGGTGGAGAGGACTAGTGCCTGTGTTCTAGTGGATGAGGCCGGATCTTGTCTTTCTGGTGGGCAAGTCCACATCCGTTGGTGTGTTTTGGGGTGTCTGTGGACTTATTATGATTTTAGGCAGCCTCTCTGCCAATGGGTGGGGTTGTGTTCCTGTCTTGCTAGTTGTTTGGCATAGGATGTCCAGCACTGTAGCTTGCTGGTCGTTGAGTGAAGCTGGTTGCTTGTGTTGAGATGGAGATCTCTGGGAGATTTTCGCCATTTGATATTATGTGGAGCTGGGACGTCTCTTGTGGACCAGTATTCTGAAGTTGGCTCTCCCACCTCAGAGGCACAGCACTGACTCCTGGCTGCAGCACCAAGAGCCTTTCATCCACACGGCTCAGAATAAAAGGGAGAAAAAGTAGAAAGAAAGAATTAGTAGAAGAAGAAAGAAAGAAAGGAGGGAAGGAGTGAAGGAGGGAGCAGGGAACGAAGGAGGGAAGGAAGGAAAAAAGAATGAAAGAAGATAAAATAAAGCAAGATAAAATAAAGTTATTAAAATAAAAAATAATTATTAAGAAAAAAATTTAAAAAAAAAACAAAAAACGGATGGATAGAACCCTAGGACAAATGGTGGAAGCAATCGCGCCCGTCTCTGGAGCTCCTTTAAGCAGCGCTCTTAATCCCCTCTCCTCGCGCACTAGGAAACAGAAGGAAGAAAAAGTCTCTTGCCTCTTAGGCAGGTCCAGACTTCTCCCTGACTCCCTTCCAGCTAGCCCTGGCGCACCAACACCCTGCAGGCTGTGTTCACGCCGCCAACCCCAGTCCTCTCCCTGTGATCCGACCGAAGCCCGAGCCTCGGCTCCCAGCCCCGCCTGCCGCGGCGGGTGAGCAGACAAGCCTCTCGGGCTGGTGAGTGCAGGTCAGCACCGATCCTCTGTGCGGGAATCTCTCCGCTTTGCACTCCGCACCCCTGTTGCTGTGCTCTCCTCCGCGGCCCCGAAGCTTCCCCCCTCCGCCACCCGCAGTCTCCGCCCGCGAAGGGTCTTCCTAGTGTATGGAAACCTTTCCTCCTTCACACCTCCCTCCCACTGGTGCAGGTCCCGTCCCTATTCTTTTGTCTCTGTTTATTCTTTTTTCTTTTGCCCTACCCAGTTACGTGGGGAGTTTCTTGCCTTTTGGGAGGTCTGAGGTCTTCTGCCAGCGTTCAGTAGGTGTTCTGTAGGAGTTGTTCCATGTGTAGATGTATTTCTGGTGTATCTGTGGGGAGGATCTGTGGGGAGGAAGGTGATCTTACTCTTCTGCCATCTTCCTGGAAACCTCTATGATAGTTTATTTATGAAGCTTTAAACTGCTCGTGTTGGAGGGTATCCTGCAGAGGTGGGAGGTGGCTGTGGTTCACTGTGGGGACAAAGACACTGGCAGCAGAAGTTCTCTGTTTTTAATCTTAATTCTGAGTTTTCATTCTAAATATCTAGATTATGCTAACAATACTTCATTTGCATTTTTTCAATAATGGAATATACTGTTATTTGTGATCTCTGAAAATATGCTGCTAAAGAACTTTGCAAGATGCTTGTTCTTCTTGTTTCCATTACAAAGTTAAAATATTGGTATTTCTTTGGGAAGTAATTTAAAGCTAAAACTATGCTATCTTCAGTTTCTGCAGAGCAAAATAAAAATATCCATCAATGTGCTTTTGTGTCCTGAGGAACTGAATTTGTTCCCAGCATATAATGAGCAGCTAATGACAAATTCTCCAGTTTCTGCTTTGTGTGGAGGAGTAAGTTACAGTAATAGTAAACAGACAAAATGAGACTTACC
Source organism: Neophocaena asiaeorientalis asiaeorientalis (assembly GCF_003031525.2). NCBI lineage: Eukaryota > Metazoa > Chordata > Mammalia > Artiodactyla > Phocoenidae > Neophocaena > Neophocaena asiaeorientalis. Next base: position 13,239,762 of record NW_020175528.1, read on the forward strand.
CAGAACTTGCTTCTCCAGAAGATTCTTTTCCCTAATTTAATCAGATTATATTAAAATTGAAATATCATGGAACACTGGATACTGTTAATGCATGTTGTAATATTATTTTATAGATTGACTTCATATTATAAAAAATGACATTTTACTCAAATAATGGCACAACGTGTCTGCGTTATAAACTGTTTTCTCTATTTGGTAATTAAAATTCTCAACTTTAATGCATTGACAGCAAACTTTCAGAAGTTTTGTAATATTAAAATTAGCATTTCGTCTTTCCTGACTAGTTTGTAAAGCTAAATTTTAAAAGAAAAACATTAAATTTAACTAGGCCAGAGAGTATGGAATTCCTTATGTTGTAGAACCTGTTTAATTTTTTTCCCTGAAGTAATGGCTGTTGCCATTGTTTCTCATTAGCAAATGTTTTTTGCTTTCACAATATCCAGTGTAAGTTTACCAAGTTTATTTGGTACCAACTTTACAAAGTTTATTTGGTAACTAAAGCAATTACCCTATTTCACTTAATGTAACAGAGAAACTTTATTCTTTCTAAAACCAAACTTCTTTAGCTGACGTTTGAAAGACAGTGACATTCAGAAGCTACTCTTATGACATTCTTTGACTTTTTCTCTATGCTGAGATGAATAAACAAAGAAGTTCATTTGAAATTCACCTCAAGAACTGTACAATAATGTGGGTATTTTAGTCTACCTTGTTCAGCTTTTACCAATGACTGGTGTCTGAAGTAATAAAGAAATAAGTTATTTAAGTATCATTTCAAGTAAAGAAAAGGCAACAAATGTTTTAATAACAGATGCAGTCCTTTTAGTTAAGACTGAAGGAAAGCAGGGGGGGCATCTGAAATCTTTGTAAAAGTTAGTGCGAGACAGATGACTGGGTAGACACATGCCTTAATATTCATTCCCTTCTGAAATCCCATTAAAAATGATGGGATAGTCAATGCACAAAGGCACAAAAAGCTTTAAAAAATTAAACAAAAACAAGAAAAGAGACATCAGGAACAATATTTTGAAACCGGAGAAACATGAGTACTCTCTAAATATTTCAGGAAGTCTGAGAAAGTTTACCTCTAAATAGTTGGTAGTGAGGAAAGCCAAGAAGGAACCAGATTTAAACCCCAGAACCTCTGGAAGATGCAGGAATAGATGAAGTTGGGGTAAAGGTGTGACTAAAAACATGAGTTTTTTGAAAGCCGGTTTGAGAAATAGGCAGAGCCCAGACCCTCTCTTCAGCACCGCACAGCTGAAGGATACCCTGCTTCACCCCAGCAGCAGGGCAAAATAGATGAACTCTGGACCAGGAGATCCAGCCCCAAGTGAGGAAGGAACCAAAGTACAGCAAACAAGGGTATAATGACAGTTGACACCTGAAGGCTTCTGCCCCAGTCTCCTCTTGGAACGTTGGTAACCAGGCGTATGTGTAACCTTCACCCTATTTTTGTCAAATGGTGACTGGCATTCGTTCAAGTTAAGTAACATTTTATAATTTTCAACACTGGTATTTATATTTGAATATGTTATTATTAATATTAAGTTTTGTAGGAGTACAGCACAAATATATAAAACCTCAAACTTTAATAAATATATCCATTTCAATAACATGTTAGGTAAGTACTTATTAACTCTAAATCTTTTTTTTTTTAACATTTTTATTGGGGTATAATTGCTTTACAATGGTGTGTTAGTTTCTGCTTTATAACAAAGTGAATCAGTTATACATATACATATGTTCCCATATCTCTTCCCTCTTGCGTCTCCCTCCCTCCCACCCTCCCTATCCCACCCCTCCAGGCAGTCACAAAGCACCGAGCTGATCTCCCTGTGCTATGCGGCTGCTTCCCACTAGCTCTCTACCTTACTTAACCCTAAATCTTAAGTGTCTGCCTCTGTCTAATGGGGATGATAGTATATCTAACCCCCTAGGCTTGGTATAGAATTAAATGAGGTAATACAGGTAGAGGGCTTAGCACAGCACTTGGTAAACTCTCAAATTGCAGTGGTTTTGTTGATATCGTTACTGTCATTTTGATAATCTAAATCTGGTATTCTGAAATATCTCTGGATTTTGTATTTATTGACTTTGGTGTATGTGTCCTCCAGATTAGCCTCGGCTGCATTGGTCTAGGACTAGGTTAGAGAACAGGTCTTGTTTTATAAAGACCCTCGCGCGTTGGTTTGCATGAGTTTGTATTTAAAGATGACTGTGGCAAGTTTTATGACACTGTAGTGATCGTCTTTATTTTGACTTTGAATGAAGTAAAAAAAAAAAATGGGTTCTTCCCTAATCATAAAGTGTATTAGTCATGACTTAGTTTAGGACTAAAACCTGTGCTGTTTGCTTCCTCCCAGCCTGGTGTTTGCTTGTGAGTGGTAGATTCCTTCAAAACAGGCCCTGACATGCTCCAGCTGCCAACTGGGCCATTTTCCTGGTTATTTTTTTGCAGACATTTGGGCCATTACACGCTTTTTTGCCTTTTTGCATTGCTTTTGCAGGCTCCAAGAGTCTGTGGATTTTGAGTTGTCACATGGAGATTTAAACTTGGGTAATGATCCTGGTTGGGACAGACGAAAGTGTTACCAAGCTTAGTCATTAACTGTTATCAATCTTAAACTAGAGTAGAACTTTGTGGAAAAAGAAACAAGGGCTGGGGTTTAGTTGCGGTATTTCATCTGCACTGCATTTGCAGCTGTGGATTTTGAACCATTACATGAATTTTTGACTCTGCCAGTTGTAAGTTAAACAAGCGCAGGACCACACAGTTTTTCTGGCTGATGGGAAAGACTTTAATGTAAACTTTGTGATTTAGCCAAGTTAAATCTAGCACTTGATTTAAGAACAAGGAAGATGGTTGATGAATTAAGTTTCAAAAGCAAGCTCTTTCAAGCTTTCTGATTGCTTGTTTATTGTGGGATGTTGTCTCTAATTGCTATGCATTAATCTTTAGCCTCTGGACATCAATTTTGTGTTTTTCCAACACTTTTCATATTTCATCTGATTTAATCCTTTAGAGCATCCTGCAGTGTACCATCATTTCCCTTTTGCAGGTGAGGAGACTGAGACCCCAATTAATTATATGAATTTGTTTAAGATCATTTGCTTAAATGGAATTGAAACTAGTGAGGTTTTTTTTTTTTTTTTGCGGTACGTGGGCCTCTCACTGCCGCGGCCTCTCCTGCCGCGAGCACCCGGATGTGCAGGGTCAGCGGCCGTGGCCCACGGGCCCAGCCGCTCCGCGGCATGTGGAATCTTCCTGGACCGGGGCACGAACCCGTGTCCCCTGCATCGGCAGGCGGACTCTCAACCACTGCGCCACCAGGGAAGCCCTACTAGTGAGTTTTTTGATTCTTCAGAATGCACTCTCCTAGACCATGTTTGCAAAAATACACAAGTTTTAAGTACAGTTAAGATTTCAGTCTAAAGAACTAAATTTCAGTTAAGGCTTCTGTTAAGGATTACTCATCTGGAAAATAATTAGGATTTGCTCTTTTTTTTTTTTTTTTTCCGGTACGCGGGCCTCTGACTGTTGTGGCCTCTTCCGTTGCGGCGCGCAGGCCCCGGACGCGCAGGCTCAGCAGCCATGGCTCACGGGCCCAGCCGCTCCACGGCATGCGGGATCCTCCGGGACCAGGGCACGAACCCGAGTCCCCTGCATCGGCAGGCAGACTCTCAACCACTGCGCCACCAGGGAAGCCCCAGATTTGCTCTTTTTGATGTACATCACCCATGAAGCTAGTCATGGAGAGTGACTAGACTCTTATCTCATATTTGAAAGTCTTTGACCCGTTAGAATGTGGAGACCTTAAAAGCAAAGAGCAGCTAGTTCTCTGACACAGCTCCGTGGCATGTCATAGATCATTGTCTCGTCATTTTCCTGTGGACATGGTTCCCTAAGTGAAGGATATTTTCCAGTTTCTTTATCATAAGCAGTCTCTGAATGTGTCTCCATGGTTGAAGTATTGCAATATTCTCTAGGAATAAGCCAATTGATTATGAAAGTGCCATATGTAGTTCCTATCTCATCAGATGCCCTAATGTTCAACGCTATAGTAAAATTAAAAAGACATCCACGTTGCTTATAGTAAACTCCTTAAGCTACTTTTACAGTGATTTGAGGAAGAAAAGAAAATGCATGTTTGAGAAGTGCTGACTGAATTCACATTATAATCTTGTGTCTTTGAAAAATCTAATGTTTCCAGAATAAACTTTCGTAGAAAGTGAGTTTGCAAGTCTCTCTTAGGACTTAACTGAAAGAATTCTTTATCCCTTAGTTGGTAATGTAAATACTGAGAAACCTTATGGCAAAATGTTTTATTTTTGAAAATGTCAACTTTGTGTTAAAAGCTGTGAAAATATGATTTTATTTAAAAATTCTGAAATCACTTTCCATATGCTAAGAAGACAGGTGAATACAGTTTTAAATATTAATTCAGTATATTATTACCATACTCTGAGTCTAACTTTTTAAGAATGTGGAGTAAATCACACAAGCCTTGTGATTTTAGATTTTACAAGTATATTTATAGAAAAATATCTTGAGGAAAATGTGTGTCATGAGTGGTATTTGTTAAAGAATTTACCCGATACTTTATCTATACAGTGTTTTCTTTGGATTTCAAACAGGTTTCAGGAAATGATTTGAACTTGGAAAAAAGTTTGGTGGAAAGGTTCCATAGAAATGTCAAGATTGGCTAAGATTGACCTCGTCACTTGTGGGGGGATTCAAACAAAAGTCCCTTTGTAGCAAGAAAACTGTCTCTGTATCGGGAGTTCATTGGAATTTCTTTTCTAGCAGAGAAGTGATATGAGCAACCAGAACAGGGCACAATAGTAGTGTTTGTGTTTATCTGCTGAAGTTGTCCCGCCGTTGTAACTCCTACTTCTTCTCTTCCATCGTGTGTATGTTTGATGTCCGACACTTAGTTATATACATAAGGTATGCATTTGTGTATATACGTAGATATCTTTGAAAAGTCTGCCAGGAATAAGATGTTTTCCAGGACATCTTTGATAGCCGTTCTCAACAAGTTGAAATTTTACTTGAGTCTGTCCTGTTGAAAAGAGATCAGAAATGATTAAATTGTGAAATCATTCTCTTGGATTTCACTAAGTAACATTAAGTTAAAAATCTTCATGGGCTTCCCTGGTGGCGCAGTGGTTGAGAGTCTGCCTGGCGATGCAGGGGACACAGGTTCGTGCCCCGGTCTGGGAAGATCCCACATGCTGTGGAGCGGCTGGGCCTGTGAGCCATGGCCGCTGAGCCTGTGCATCCGGAGCCTGTGCTCCGCAACAGGAGAGGCCACAACAGTGAGAGGCCCGTGTACCACAAAAAAAAAAAAAAAAAAAAAAAAAAAAATCTTCAGGAGGAAAGTTTTTTAAACACCTATATACCAAAATAGAGTTACAGATGTAGAAAATAAACTATGTTTACTGGGGGATAAGTGGGGGGAGGGATAAATTGGGAGATTGGGATAGACATATACACACTTTTAAATATAAAATAGATAACTAATGAGGACCTACTGTAAAACACAGGGAACTATACTCAATACTCTGTAATGGCCTATAATGGGAAAAAATTTTTAGAAAGAGTGGATATATGTATTTGTATAACAGATTGACTTTGCTGTACACCTGAAACTAACATAACATTGTAAATCAACTATACCCCAATAAAATTTTTAAAAAAATCTATATGATTTAGCTATCTTATCTTTAATTTTTGAAACATCTGATAGAGTCATTTGAGAATTCATGTTTTGTGGGTTTTAAAACACATTGAATATGGGCTGAGTTTGGTTTACCTTGTTTGTGTTTATGCTGTCCCTGGGGGTCACTTGTATTGAAATGCCTTCTGTTTTGAACCTTCGGTTATCCCTTTATCCCTTTTTCTTTTTTAGTCTTCCTGGCCAATATCCAGTTTACTTCCACAAAATAGCTTTTGTGATCGAATGTAATTTTATTAATTTAGAATATCAGAATTTTACCAATTTATTAATACATTTAAAGATGAGAGTATCATTTTATTAATATTTCTGAGAGGTATACTAAGTGATTTTCTGCTTTTGGCTCCCTTTCCAATTTAGGGAGGAGGGAAAATATAATTCTTTAGATTCCAAACACTCCTCCCCTGCATACTGTTGAATAAAATGTACTCTTCTGGACTCTCTGAAGACCCTGTATTTGGAAACTTAGATGTTCAAATTGGAGAAACTTTGGCTTGCCTTTGACTGTTTTATTGCAGAATTTCTTGGAATAAACTTATCGCCAACTTTGAACACTAGTTTTTATTGATCACATTTCTCTTTCCTGAGACCAGAGCAAGGAATCCTCCTAATCTCATCCTTGGGAAGATCACTTCATCCCCTTTGCATATCAGTTGCTAATGAGCTAATGGTGATCAGAATAACTAAAGAATCTAAAACCAGGGCTCTGAGGTCCTTGCCTACTGTGAGTTTGTTATCACCAGCTCACACTGAAGAATTACTTATTCCGACCAGTGCTTTTTCTACACAGTATATTCTCTCTACAGCATATGAACTCAGGCAAGTTGGTCTCACAGAGGGTGGACTTTGCAAATGCCACCTTAGGCTCAGAAGTCTGACTTCCATCAGAGCCTGGATATGGTTAAAGCCTTTTGGGGATGGTATGAAAAAATGCAGCTGTACACGTTGCCAGTCTTTTTTTTTTTTTTTAAATGCCGGGAAGGTTGGCTGGAGGAAGTAAAGATGTGAAGAACCCTCTAATAGGAGGATAATGTATGAAAACAGTTTTCTGAAGGTGAACATCCAAACTATGAAAAACAGATGGGGCAGGGCTGTCTTCTCCTTCCTCTGGGAACTGTTGAACACCGTATTGGAGGAAACGGGGAATGGCATTTTGATAATCTTAGTGGCTGTGTTTCTTTTAACAAGGCTAGAATTGAGTGGTAGGCAGAGCTTGACATAGGGAGCGCCTGACTTGTCTAGAGCCGCTATGGTCCGTTTGAAATACCTGTTTTTCCCTTGTAAGGTCTGTATGTCCTTGTCAAGGACTGGGTCGCTGTTGATTCCCGTGGAGGAGGCCGCTCCACTTTAATCCAAGAGACAGTGGGTGAGACACCCCCCCAATAACCTGGTGAAGAATTCGACTTCTGCCAAAGCGTATGCAGTGAAAATCCCCCAGTACATCTGGTTTGTGATGTAGCTTCCAGAGATGTCCTCTGCATATATAAGTATGATTTTTAAACTACAATTATATCCATTTTTTCTCTAACTATACTCCCCAGAATATGCCAGGGTGTCCTCAATCTAGCTTCTTCTATTTAGGCACTTTAAATGAGTGTTTCCATATGAGTTGTGGAATTTATTTTCTTGGGGAAACAGTCATTATTCTGAATATGAGATTTTTTATTGAGCATTACATCTTTGTTCTTTAATAAAATATTTTAGGGTGAGTTTTTCAGTGTAATTTGTAGGAGACCTACTGTGTACCAGGCAGTGTGCTAGGCACTGGAAATACAACAGTGAAGATGACAGGCAAGACCCCCCGTCCTGGTGATCTAGCGGGGTAAACGCACATGGTACAGGTGCCTGAGAACAGGGTACCCCTCAAAGCAGGACCAGATCTGGGGAACTGGGGCAGTGTTTTTCCTCTAACTCTTAATTACTTGTCTTTCCTTATGCTCCCTCATCAGATTAATCTCATAAGATTAATGGTCTTTAGTATATTTCTATTTTAATTTAGATACAATTGACATATAACATTAGTTTCAGATATAAAATGTAATGATTTGATATTCATATATACTATTGCAAAATGATCATCACAATAAGTCTACTTAAGATCCATCACCATGCACAGTAATAAAATTTTTTTCTTGTGATGAAAATGTGTAAGAGCTATACTCTTAGCAACTATCAAAAGTACAATAAAGTATTGTTAACTGTAGTCCCCAAGCTGTACTTTATTAACAGATGTTTTCGTTCAAATGTAATTCCGTTTCATTTCTATTTGTGGAAATCGCACACTAGTCATTTGTTGTTAATTAGTTTATATTTGCAAGTAACTTCATTAGATGGGCAATTGGGATGTATGGAGTGGAGCTTAAAAAACTAACATTTCTGCAACATAATTGGTCATTTAACGACAATACGAAGATTTTCTTTTGAAGAATAATGGAGCCTGGGTTACGTCTCGGTTCAAAATACTAAACGTACTTCTAGTTTGAGTGCATAATTCTTTGATTTCCTTGCCCTGAATTATTTCTAAATCTGGGAGATATGGATGCCTTCAGTTACTCTAGCTTAAGGGAAAGTCATCTTATTTATGCTTCAGGTTTACTAAGCACTCCTTTTTCATCATGTCCTTATGTAACATTTGGTTTTGTTAAAATTTCTCATGATTACTGTCTTATTTATAAAAATTCAGGTAACTTATTTGAAATGAGACAGAAAGTGTAAAACCTGTCAATCATGTTAGCTTGGCTAAGAGATAGCTCACCTGCTGTTAATTTATTTCTCATAGTGAACACTGTGCTACAGGTGAGCTCGGTTTACTCTTTTATTTTGTCTTGTGACTAACAGACTATTTCCATGGAATTTTGGGATAGACAGGGAGCTTAGAGGCCATCTATCCCATTCTGGAACTTACAGACAGTACCCAGGCCTCACAGCTAATTAGAATCAGAGCTAAGGCTAGAACCTAGGACTTCTGACCCTTGGTTCATTGGATATTTCATTGTGGTTTTAATAAGTTATATATTTACATGGCTTAAAAGTACAACCATATCAAATGATATATACCTGTATTTGTTTTTTGTTTTTTTTTAAGATTTATTTATTTATTTATTTATGGCGGTGTCAGGTCTTAGCTGGGGCACGCGGGATCTTCGTTGAGGCGTGTGGGATCTTTTGTTGCAGCGTGTGGGCTCTTCATTGTGGTGCTCGGGCTTCTCTCTAGTTATGGCGCACAGGCTCCAGGGGGCATGGGCTCTGTAGTTTGCGGCACGCAGGCTCTCTAGTTGAGGTGCCCGGGCTCCGTTGCCCCGTGGCATGTGGGGTCTTAGTTCCCTGACCAGGGGTCGAACACGTGTCCCCTGCATTGGAATGTGGATTCTTTACCACTGGACCACCGGGGAAGTCCCTATACTTGTATTTGGAGACACCTGCTTGCCCCCCTCTCCCCGTCGACCCTGTTACCTTTCACCTCCTATTAATGTATTAGATGTCGTTTCTGCTTCCAGAATTTCTTTTTGCAAATTCAGGCAAATGTAATACAAATTAGTTCTTATTGTCCCCCATTTCTTAAAAAGTAGCATACTGACGATATACACTATTCTGCGTCTTTTTTTCTCTCATTGAAGTTTAAATGAAAGCTTTTGAGAAGAGTCTGCGCCTACAGATCCCACTCCATTTGCTACAGTTAGATCAGGACCAGGTCGCTCTATTTAGCCTGACTCCATAGCATATGACAAATATAGCTCTGGAAAGACTAGGTAGTGAAAAACGATGAGAAATGGAAAATAAAAGTCAAGATCGAAAGTTCCTGAAATTGCTCTTATTTGACCCAGGGAAGAGAAGGTTTGGGGCATTAGTAGTTTATAGGTGAAAAAAAGAAGGCTCAGAGGGAGGTAAAGTAAGTTACCCATCGTCATCCAACCAGTGGATGTCTGACTGGGGACTTGCACTCAGATTTTCCTGCCAGAAGTGAAATCTCTATGCTCCTTCTGCATCACGAGCTTGATACCTTTATGAGTGAGTGACATGTATAGTTGATACTCATTATTTGGGGTTTCCATATTTGCTAATTTGCCTCCCACTAAAATTTATCTGTAACCCCAAATCAGTACTTGCTGTGCTTTTGTAGTCATTCAGACACACGGTCTATTTAATGCCACATTTTTTTGCATTTTTGTGGAGGTTATTTCTTGGTGATTTTGCTGTTTAACATGGCCCCCAAGTATAGTGCTGAAGTGCTGTCTAGAGTGCCCAAGTTTAAGAAGGCTGCGATGTGTTTTATGGAGAAAATGCGTGTATTAGATAAGCATTGTTCAGGCATGAGTTATAGTGCTGTTGGCATGAGTTCAATGCTTAGGAATCAATAACAATATTAAATAAAATATCTTCAAGCAGAAACACATATAAAACAAGGTTTTGTATTGATTAATTGATGAAAATGCTGTGACCAGAGGCTTATAGGAACCTAACTCTGTATTTCCACGCAGGAGTAATGGTTCGGTGTTTGCTAGTTCAGTGATCAGAGTAACTTTATAGAATACAACTATCATGAATAATGAGAACAGGCAACCCATTCAAAACTTAAGTGGCCAGCTCCTTGCTAGCTCTAGTTGGGTTTATTTCTGCTCTTTCTTTCCAGAGGTACAGCAGAAATAATTTCAGTTAGATGTGAGAGAAAAAAATATTCTCAGGAATGAAGTAACTCAGGACTGTGAAAAAATACAATTAAGCTTTAATGGCTTATTCTAAAACACTGTAAAGATTGAGACTTCTAGAATGTTGCAAAGCGTAGTGTTACTGACAGCATTAGCATTGTGACTAATGGTGTCATCAATCTGCCTGGGTTCCCATCCCTGCTCTACCTCTTGCCCTGTGTGACCTTGGGCAAACTTCCTAACATCTTTGTCTCTCAGTATGCATGTGTGCAAAACTGGAGATGATGGCAATACCTGCTTCTTTGGGTTGTTGTGGAAATTAAATTAGTCAATACATGAAAAGCAGTTAGAGTAGTTCCTAGTATATAGTAAGTGCTCTTTAAATTATTAGGATAATTGCACATCCTTGTTTGCCCAGGATAATTTCAGTTGTTGGGTGTAATTATTAATTACTCCTTTCTCACTCAAGAGGTATCCCAGTTTGAAGGATAAACTGTGTGGTGATGCCAGTCAGCTGTGAGGACGATTCTTAATCAGCGGCTATTTCTGCAAATACAAGCTGGGATGATTAATTTCTTTTTCCTCTTCAAGAACGAAGTTGAAAACTGACTCCTCTTAGTTTTGGACAGCTGCTTGGAGAAAAAGAAAAGGAGAGGGAGGGACAGGTTGAGTGTTCAGGTGTGGCACGAAGCTGTGTGACTCTTACTCATTTTGTTTCCTGCTCTATGAAAGAGTGGTCCAGAGTCTGGTTCTGGTACTAGAGTAGAGAGACCATGTCTTTCCCACTGGTCAGCTTTTTCTCCGGGAGCCAGGAAAGGCTTGTAGGAAACACTACTGGTCAGGGGATCTAAGAGATCAAGGTCTTGTTAAGAAAGTTCTCATGAAGTTTGTCTTAAATTTTAACCTCATGAGAAGAGTCAGGGTGCCTATGATCTCCATTTGATGTCAGCAGGTAATACTGGTGAACTTATGTCATCACTACTGAAGGATGCCTAGGACCCTCCTTTCTTCTGGAGATCTTTTAGGAAAAGCATTACCTTTCTAGCTGAGATGCTGTAAATACATTGTGATACAAAGGAACAGAAATGGAGTGATGAGTTTTTAGGTGTCCTTCTTCCCTTTGTTCATTCACTGTTGAGCTGTATTTTTTTAAAATATACTTTACTTTTTAGAACAGTTTTGGGTTAGAGCAAGATTGAATAGAAAGTGCAGAGATTTCTCATATACCCCCCAACTTCCCATAAGCATAGCCTCCTTCATTATTAACATCCCCACCAGAGTGGCCCATTTGTTACAACTTTTGAACCTCCATTGACATCATTATCACCCAAAGTCCTAGCTTACGTTAGGGTTCACTTTTGGTGTTGTACAGTCTGTGCGTTTTGTCAAATGTGTAATGACCTGTATCTACCATTACAGTAACATGCAGAATGGTTTTCACTGCCCTAAAAATCCTCTGTAGCCTGGCTGTTCATCCTTCCCTCTCCCTAGACCTCTAGCAACCACTGATCTTTTTACTGTCTCCATAGTTTTGCCTTTAACAGAGTGTTGAGTTCTGAAGTGGTTCTTTGTCCCACATGCCCTGTACCTGTGGAGATGGCCATGAGCTGTCAGAGGCACTGTTGTATAGGCAGTTCGATATGTAAGTTTGGATTGGGGCAGTTTGAAGGGTGAAGACATATGTGGGAGTGGTTGGCATATAGACGGAATTTCAAGGGATGGTGCTGGATGAGGTTACTGGAGAAAGAATGGAGATGGAGGAGAGAGCACCAAGCCCTGGGACCTTCCAACTCTAAGAGATTGGGAAGATGGGGGAGAAGCTGGCAAAGGAGACTGAGATGGAACAGCCAGTGGCAGCAGAAGGAAACCCAGGAGAATGTTGTGCTCTAGAAGCCAAGTGGCATCTTGGTTTCGTTTTTTTTCCCTTTCTATCTTTATAAAGGAAAAAAATCAACATCTTAAGAATGACATTAACCTCTTGTGGAATCCTTTCGAGGATCCATATTTTGTACTATGTCTGTGAGGTGCAAAGTTCTGCACAGGAAGCAGTAGATGAAGTTGCACTTCACCGAGTAATCAAGGATGTACCTTCAGAACCCCCATGTCTCGCTGTGGCTTTTGTGCCTAAGGGAGGATTATCAGAGTAATTGGCATCACTTCCAAATGGAGAAAAGAAGGAGAGGGAGCTGTACTCTACGTGGCAGTAATGCTGCTGTTGAAGGTTCACTGTGGCAGCGGACGTGGATGTTTCTTCCTGGCTTTCACTTGTTTTCTGAATGCAGGAAGTACAGGTTGTATTTAAAAACAGGTTGGCTTAAGATTCACACATAGCACAGATACATTCTAAGGGGGAGCATTTCCACACCCATTTCTTTTTACAAAATGAACCATCCAAGGGTTTTCCTGGTTATTTGTAGTGATTTGATTTGCAAAAAATATTAGCTTTATAAAAACATCTATTGCATAAATAAGGTGCCTGCTTTTATAACTTCACATTGTTGTGTAAGGGATGGGCTGTGCTTTACTATCGTTGACTTTGAAGTAGAATGCTTATAAGAATCATAACTTTGCCCTTGTTTATACCAATTTTCAAAATGCAGTAGCCAACATCAACATTTGAGAAAAACTTAAGGCTTTATAACACATTTTACTTATCATCAGAATATGGTATGTTCAGCCAGGTGCTATTAATATCTAAATATGCCATTGCAAGAGAATTTATTAGTAAGGTTTCCATGGATTCTTTTCCCCTCTTCCCCCCAGCCTGTCTAAAAATTCATTATGGACTTTTGCCAGAATGCTATAAATAATTGGACTTAATTTCCCATCTAGTTTCTTCTGGCTCAGATTACAAATATAAATTGAAAAGACTTTTCTACTGATTTCGACTCACAGAGATTGAATTAAGATTATGAAGTGATGGCTGGGTGTAATTTTTCTTCCTTTATTCCTTCTGTAATTGAACTGTGAAAGTTCCCAATTAATTATAGTTCTTACAGAGATATCAGTTATTGCAATTTGCAAACTCCAAAGCCTTTATAATGAAAGACAAACATGTTACCACTATACATTTGTTAAAATTTGATACTAATTGCAGCAATTAATTCTTCCTCACAGTTTAAATAACATTTTGCAGGCTGATAAAAGCTTATATTCTTTATATTTATATTAATATGTCTCGGGTAGGGATTGATTCGTGCATAAAAGTATTTCTGATGAACAATATGTTGCTCTTCTTAGGAATTAAGTGAAAACCATAGGTTACGTAGGTTTTTGTTTTTTCCACATGTGGAGTCCGGGCTTGCAAGATCCTGACACCTGGAAGCAAAAGTTTAATGAGTCCTTAATCACTTAGGTTGCTTCTAAATAATGCATACTTTTAAGGAGGGCGGAAAAGTGATTTCAGAAACCTTTTGACTTGGATGGAAATTAGCATCTTCTCAGGTATCCCTTGGATGCTTTGTCATTTGATGACGATAATAATGACAATGTCTGTCACCATTTATTTAGCCCCATGTGCCAGGTACTGTGCTAAGTCCTTTCTAGACTTTGTGTTATTTAATTCTTGCCATGATCTATGCAGGAGATAAATCTTCTTAGTGGATGAGAAGCACAGAGGTTGAGTAAATGGTACCCAACTAATCAGTACTCAGATACTAAGGGGTGAGCCAGAACTGAGAGCCAAATCTGACCCTGGAGCCCTCTGTAGAGGGGGACAAATTCAAATCCCTGTGTTGGCAGCCAGGTCACGGAGCTGAGTAAAGCAGGATGGGTGTGAGATGGTCCTGAGTGATGGGGGTCACTGTACACGGGGGTGTGAGTGCAGTCGCAGCCACTGTGGCTGCTGTGGGGATGTGAGCTCAGTGTTGAGATCTGATATTTCAGGAGAAGTGGGAAATTTGGGTGTGTGGGTGCAGCCTCTTGATTTTTAAGTGTTGGGAGATAATTCAGATTTTTTTAAAAAAATTAATTTATTTTATTTATTCATTTTTGGCTGCGTTGGGTCTTCGTTGCTTGCACGCGGGCTTTCTCTAGTTGCGGAGAGCGGGGGCTACTCTTCGTTGCGGTGCGCGGGCTTCTCATTGCGGTGGCTTCTCTTGTTGTGGAGCACGGGCTCTAGGCGCGCGGGCTTCAGTAGTTGTGACATGAAATTTTTTAAAACATACATATGTAGGGCAGTTTCAACCCGTCAGCCACCCATCTGAGACCTCTGGTAGTCACTTTGTTGGTTTGATCATTTGTTCTGAATTAGCCTGATAAAATCAGTGGGCCTCATGCCTGTGCACAAGGTCACACTCTTGAAGTCCCTCAGAGCCCCTCTCTATCAACTTAGCAGTATTGGAGGGGGAGGAAAGGGGAATATATATTAATGTATTGAGTATTAGGGTGAATGCTTTCACCAGGATTTAGGGAAATTAAGGATAGGGACTTTCAAATATACCTTTGTCTATAATATTATGCAATTTGAGGCATTAAGAAAATACAGTTGTATAATTTTCAATAACACATGCTTATTTCTTTTTATTTTTTCCCTCTGTTAAAATTAGATGGGTACTCAGTTAAATAATACTCCTTTGTCAGATTTTTGACGTTAGAGCAGCTAAAGGATCGGGTCAATTTGCCTTTTTTACAGTATTAACATGGGAGTAAAAACAGTGCCCCCTTTTCTAAAAAAATAACAGGGAAACTTATATACATATACACACTTTTTTTTTTTCCTGGTTAAAAAAATTAAGAAACTTGAGTTGGCTTCAAGGTATTAGTCTGGCAAGGAGGTAAGGCAACTACTGAAAACTGAGAAATGCTTAAAATTAGGAAATAGCTCGATAAGAGAAACATACCTTGTATAAGCACAGCAAAGAAAGATGATGATGATGGAGACTATTATGCTGAGTCTCTGGAGGTCCTAGATGTAGTGGAAGTGCCCTCAGCATGCAGATCGGCATTTTACCAGTGAAGGGTCTCCTACTTGTAATGCTTCAAGAGTTTATTTTTTAAAAAATTGAATTTACCACCCTGTGTCATAGAGTAGAGGGTGAAGTCCAGGTTTTGAAAGTCTAAGAAACAGTGACGGCATCCCTTTCGTCTTGTTTTAAAGGCCTCTGTGAAAGGTCATGGTTAGATTTTTGACCTCTGTCCCCACACCTGCAGCTGCACTTCAATCAAACTGTTGAAGTCTGACTTGGCCTGCGGCCTGCGCTTAGAGCTGAGAATGTGAAAGCTGCTTATCATAGGCCATTTAGGCTATTGGAGAAAGAGAGCAGTCACGGTGGTGACCCTTTTTACCTAGAATGCCCTATGTTCATCAACTTTCCAAGGAAATGAAATCCTTCCCTCTTCTTTTTCTCTTGTTTATCTTCAAGCCAACCTTAAAAAAACAAAAAATATAAGGAATTAATATACGGAAACCTGAAGATTTATAAAAGAAAAGCAAACCTTAATAAAATTATATTTTTCAAAGGTCTTGAATTCTTTTAAAATTCCTAGAGATAAATTCTGCATACTTTTTTATAAAGCTGACTGCCTCCGATTTATTTAGTGTATCACTGATTCATAATAATAATAAAACCCACAAATGATCTTTTGTTTCAGAAACGCCTTCTCATGGAGTAATTTGCTATCGCTGAATTATGATTTTTCAGTTTGCCCCCCAAAAGAAAGTATTTATGCTGTATGTTTTGTTTCAGAAAGGAGCCAATGGGGATTTATTTTACATAGCTAAAAGCTAAGGACAGCCCTTGGAAAAGGTACTACTGTTTAATAGAAAGGTGTATAAAACCACTTGGAAACTGTAAAGCACTATCCAATGTCTAGTTAAGCCGTCAGGTGTAATAACAGATAACAATTCCGTAGGTGAAATTTACGCTGGCCTTGTTAACACAGGTGCCCGGGCATTTTCAGTTTCTAGAGAAAACTAGAGAAGCTGCTGACAACTTGGGCAGTCACATGCCTCAGCAGGACTTGGATCCTGCAGTCCAGCTCTCCAGTAGCATGTCCCTTCCCTCCTACAGGTGAAGCCGCTCACATTCCTTTTAAACTAGAGACCATCACCTTGTGAAGCGATCACAGTTCAGCTCTCCCTTGAGTAAACCACAAGTAGGCAGTTTCTTTCATCTTTCTCAAGTTCCTGCAGCTAGCTGGTAGACTGCCCTGCTTCTGTGGCAGAAAGTAAGTGAGGACGGTTGGGAGCTACTCTTTGGTGAAGTGACCAAAAGCAAGTGTATATCTATGTACCTTGGTGAAAGTCTAGATTAGCTTTTTTTTTTTTTTTTTTTTGCGGTACACGGGCCTCTCACTGTTGTGGCCTCTCCCGTGGCGGAGCACAGGCTCCGGACGCGCAGGCTCAGCGGCCATGGCTCATGGGCCGAGCCACTCTGCGGCATGTGGGATCTTCCTGGACCGGGGCATGAACCCACGTCCCCTGCATCGGCAGGCAGACTCTCAACCACTGTGCCACCAGTGAAGCCCTAGGTTAGCTTTTGATGGTCGTTTCCACAACTGTGAAGATGTCAATTAAAAAAAACAAGAGGGAAGACTAGAGAATGACAAACTCCTGGCAAACTGTAAGTGGTCACCTCTCTACAATCCAGCCACTGTGTATGCTGGTGAATGACAGTTGTGGTGATCTAGTGTCAGCATTCTTAACAAGCAATAAAAGAAGGTTCTGCAATGACATTGTCCTTCTGCAGGATGTAGGTGGGTGCAGGCAGTAGGCTGGCTTTATAAAGTGGCTCAGAGAGCTGGTTAGGAAGGAACCAAGAGGAGGAGTGCATCGTGGGCTTTTCTTAGAGGCAATTATGTGGTTAGAAGCCAGCAGTTAGAGATTTGGTTTGGACAGCTGGGTCTCATTGATGGTTCAGAGGAAGTGGTGAGGGAACCAGAGTTTTTAGAAGGGGTTTTGGTAAGTTCTTTAAAAGTGGATTGAAACAAGGAAAAAAAAAAGAGAGATGGAGAATACGACGGAGAGGAAAATACCATTGCAAAAGATGTGTGTTTGAGGACCAGGGTTTTGGTAGAGAAATAAGAGAAGGAAGGGGTACGGGTGTAAAACAGAACACAAACATTGGTGAAATGTGAGTGCTCATGGTTTATAGGTTACTGACTGGCCCCAGGCAATGCAGATTTAAGAAGTACACATGCTGTAGAAATTTCTTTAAGGGAATAGATAATGTATTTTGCAATCCTAAGTTCACCATTGTTAAAGAAAGTTAAAGCCTGCCAGCATCTTGATTGTGGTCAAATGCAACGTAAGAGTTTTGGGTCATTTTGACTCTTCTGGACTCAGTTGCGTCATTGATGCTCCTTGAAAGCCTTATGGGAGGATGTAAAAAAAAAACCTCTCAGCTTTCTATAAATGAACCCATTACTCACCCTTACGAGGGAGTCTATATGGTGAGGAGGCAGAAGGCTGACAGTTGTCGCTTGGATTGAAGGCGTGAGCAGTGGGGCAGGGCTGCTTCGGTGTGGACACGCTGTCTGCTGTCCCCTGGTGTGACTGGGAGATTCTGGCTGGATTCCTCCCCACTGCTGCCCCACTGACCCTACAAAGATGTTTCACATTCCCACATCTCTCAGCCCTTTGGATCCACTGAGTGGTTTCACATTGCGTTCCTGGGGGCCTGGAATTCTCTGAAGGCACTTTAGGGTCAGCCAAGTTGGGTGTTGGTCCAAACAACTGGCCTCTGGGCCTCCTGACCTGGCCTGAACCAGAACAGCTCTCGTTTATTTAAACCTTGGGACTTTCATAAGAGTCACTTGGAAAGAGATGAAACACACACAGAATCTGCTCTCTGGGAAAGTAGGAAAAGAGAGGAGAGCTCTATACATGAACAGAATGCACGGATATCAACTTGTTCCCCTTCTGTCCATTGTCCAGCTGCTGTCCTTTTTATTAAAAGAGCTTTATTGAGAGAATCAACTTTATGAACAATCAACTTTACGTTTCCATCACCTCAGAAAGAGACGCTGCACCCATTAGTGCTCACTCCCCATTTCCCCCCAAACTTCTCCAGCTCTAGGCAACCACCAGTCCACTTTCTGTTTCTATGGGTTTAGCTATTCTGGATATGGCATATTAATGGAGTCATATAATATGCGATCTTTTTTTTTTTTGCGATACGCGGGCCTCTCACTGCTGTGGCCTCTCCCGTTGTGGAGCACAGGCTCCGGACGCGCAGGCTCAGCGGCCATGGCTCACGGGCCCAGCCGCTTCGCGGCATGTGGGATCTTCCCGGACCGGGGCACGAACCCGTGTCCCCTGCATCGGCAGGCGGACTCTCAACCACTGCGCCACCAGGGAAGCCCTGTATACAGGTTTTTGTGTGAACATACTTTTTCATTTCTCTTGGGTATACGCCTAGGAGTGGGATTGCTGGGTCATATGGTAACTCTGTGTTTAACATTTTGAGGAACTGCCAGCCTCCTCTTCTCTTAAGTGGATCACGTATGTAGACTTGTGGTTGGCCTCCTTTGCCTTCTTCTTTGCACTCAGTTCAGCCTGATTCAGCCCTACATCCTGTTCTTCACCCTGCTACCTCTAGGTTACTTTCCTAAAATGGAAGAAACTTCTGTGGTTCTCTATTACTTAAGGAAGGAATTGAAACTACCTGAACATGGCAGTCCGAGTTCCTCCCAGTCTAGGTCCTGGCTACATTTATAATTCATCCTCCAGTAATTTCTCAGTTTTCATTTCACGACATTTTATTTCCTTGCCTTCATTTCAACAAAAACATAAATTAAGTTGTTGTAACAAAGATTTTCACGTATTTGATTTTTCTTTTGATTTCAGTGATCTAAAGATGCGCTGTCCTGTGTGGCAGCCACTAGCCTTATGTGGCTATTGAGGTGGGCTATAAGTGTAAAATATACACTGACTCCAAGACTTAATATGAAAAAAATGTAAAATATCTCATTAATAATTTTTATATTGATCATATTTTGAAAAGATAATGTTTTTACTGTATTGGTAAATAAATTATTGGAATTAACTTCATCTGGTTTTTGTTTTTAACTTTTTTAATGTTACTACTAGAAAATTTTAAATTACTTATATGGCTCACATATGTGATTCATATTTCTATCTGATAGTGCTAATCTAAACAATTATAAAGTAAAATGTCATTATATTCAAAGTATACACAATTTTAATATATTAATATTATCATTAAAATGTGTATTAAACTGAAATGCAAATTTTTGAATTATTTATCATAGTTTCAGTAAAAATTGTTTTCTTCTAAAACATTTACAGTTATCTGTTTAAGTTAAAAAGCAAGCTGTGGGCTTTCCTCGTGGCGCAGTGGTTGAGAATCTGCCTGCCAATGCAGGAGACACGGGTTCGAGCCCTGGTCCGGGAAGATCCCACATGCCACCGAGCAGCTAAGCCCGTGCGTCACAACTACTGAGCCTGTGCTGTAGAGCCTGCAAGCCACAGCTACTGAAGCCGGCACACCTAGAGCCTGTGCTCTGCAACAAGAGCAGCCACCGCAATGAGAAGCCCGAGCACAGCAGCAAAGACCCAACACAGCCAGAAATAAATAAATTAATTAATTAATTAAAAAAAAAACAAGCTGTAACTAATAATGGATTTCAAACTTTGAGATTTTTGAGGAAGTAATGTTTATGGGATGAAATGGGCAAAAGTCATATTGCACAGGGTTGGAGTGAATCAGACCTCTTCGTAAGGAAGTGACCTTCATGATAATGAAGGGAAGGAGAAATGACTGTGGTAGGATGTAAAATAGATGAGATGGACATTGAACTCTATAATTGGACTTCTTTTTTTTCCAGATGTACACCTTCAGATTCTTTTCCGTTATAGGTTATGGCAAGATATTGAATATAGTTTCCTGTGCTGTACAGTAAATCCTTGTTGTTTGTTTTCTATATAGTGGTATGTATCTGTTAATCCCATACTCCTACTTTATCTCTCCCCCTCTCCTTTCCCCTTTGGTAAATGTAAGTTTGTTTCCTAAACAATCTAAAAAAATAACACAAATCAACTTATTTACAAAACACAAACAGACTCACAGGCATAGAAAACAAACTTATGGTTAGAAGACTTTTTTTTTTAATTTAATAAGATATAATTAAATTCTCAAATAATTAGAAATTCAGCTTTATTTAAACTATTTTGATTCAAAGCCAGTGGTTCTTAAACTTCTTTGTGTCGTGGACCCCTTTGAAAGTCTAGCATGAACAAGTCCATTCCCTGGGCATAACCTGCTAGTTCCTATCTTTCTTTGTTTCTTTTTTTTTTTTAAACATCTTTATTGGAGTATAATTGCTTTACAATGGTGTGTTAGTTTCTGCTGTGTAACAAAGCGAATCAGCTATATGTACATATGTCCCCATATCCCCTCTCTCTTGTGTCTCCCTCCCCGCCCATGTTCCTTCGTATGTACCACTCCTGCCCCCACCCCCCTCTTCTCCTTCCTGCTGGTCACCTAATGTGAAAATCTCTTGCCTTTTTAGAGTGTCTTTTGGAGGACTTAAAAGAGAAAGTGTTTTGTTCTGTTTTTCATCAGTGGTGTTAATAGCTATTTGTGCCAGCTTCCAGCAGGGCCCCAAGGGAGCTGAATAAGGAGGGGTTCACCTCCCTACGAACTAGATTATAAGTGCTACGAAGGCAGGGATTTTTGTTGTAATTGCCTCGGGCTGTGTGTTCTGTGTGCCTAGAACAGAGCCTGGTACATAGTAGGTGTTACGTAAGTAGTCACTGAATGAATGAGTAGGGGAGAGAGCTGGGTCTGGAACCTCCAGCTTTCTAGACTTGATGAAGCTCTAAAGCTGGGCCCATAAGAATCAGGACGCCTTAACGCAGACAGTGGATGTTGGATACTGGAGAGGGAACAGGAGGTTAGAAGAGGGAGAGGTTTAAAACAGATTAAGGGGATGTATTAGTTTCCTATTGTTGCTGTCACAAACTACTCCAGGCTAAGTGATTTAAAACAATACAGATTTTTTTCTCTTGTGATTCTGAAGGTCAGCAGTCTGAAGTCAGTTTCACTGGGCTAATGTCAAGGTGTCATTAGGGCTGGTTCCTCCTGGAGGCTCTAGGGGAAGATTTGTTACTGAGCCTTTTCTAGCTTCCAGACGTCACCTGCATCCCTTGGCTTTTGACCATTTCTTGCATCTCCAAGGCCAACTGCATCATGCCTTCTTTCCTCTCTGATTTCTGCTTTGCATCCTTAAATCTTCTCTCTGATTCTGACCTTCCTGCCTCTGACCCTTGTGATTACATTGAACCCACCTGGATAATCCAGGATGCCTTCCCAATCTCAAGATCCTTCATCACATCTGCAGGGTCCCTTTGACCACGGAAGGTAGCATATTCACAGGACGTGGACATTTTTGGAGGCCATTACTTAGCCTACCAAAGGAGACTCTAAAAATAAACATGGTGCCCTTTGTGTTTTTGCCAAGTGTGTCTGGGCCTTGCCTGGCTTAAAGCCTCTTAATTGACAGGACTTCTTCCTCACAATGACTAGGAGGCCAAGGCTAAGAACAGTGTTTATGTATGTTCCACCACTTCTCGACAGCATATTGTCAGTTTGCTTTGGTCTGTTGCTTTCCCACTCACCAAGGAGGTACCAACACATAGACCCTATAAAGGACTGAGCTAATCCTCCTCTAATTTTGTCATTGATAAGTGCCTATTACAGTTCTTAAGAAGTTGATGAGGAAGTGCATACCTGTGACTTTGAACAATTCAGTATATGGCGGGATGGTATTACACCTGCCCACCCAGACTTAACTGATGGAAATATAGGAGCTAGACTTGCTGTCCTTGAACAGAGTGGACTGCAAAAGCAAGAAAGCCAACTCTCCTTAAGAACCTGCTGTATAAAAAAATAAATAAATAAAATTAAATTTAAAAAAGAAAAGGAATCCAACTGGCTTTATTTAAAAGACATGTGGATTGTATAAATTCACACAGGAGGGAAAGGCATTCTTTTGTACCTTAAGTAATAATTAATGTTGATGAGCATGTACCAGGTGCCAGACCATGTTCTAACTACTTAACATTTTTAAATTCATTTAGTCATGAGAACCACATGAAGTCATACCATTATTGTTCCCACTTTATAAATGAGGAAATAGGGCGTGGAAACGTTAAGTAGCCTAAGGGTACATGGCTAGCAGGAGAGGGGGTCGGGATTTGAACCCAGGCCATCTGGCTCCAGAACCTGCACTCTTAGCCAATATCCTGTATACATCTTCCAGCAGTGTGATGTAATGGTGCAGGATAGCCTTGCTGTAGTAGGTACAGTGCAAAATGGACTTTAGCTGGAAGTGTATTTACTTACAGATATTATTATCTAATAGAGTTTACTCGTGAGATAAGAGGTCACATATAGCTAATGTTGGAGGAAAGCATAAAGGTTGAGAGAAGGAAAGTGGAAAGCCTGGTCTTTGATATTGACGAGGTGATTTGGAGGTTTAATAATTGCATGTTCTCCCTTTTCATGCCTTCATGCCCCCTTACCATTGGCCTGTAGGATCTGTTCCCCTCTTCCCAGCATGTTTCCGGCTTTCCCGTGTTGCCAGTGGTCTTTCTTGAGCTGATTACTGCATGTGGCAGGACTGATGGCTGACCCAGTCTTCTCTGCTCGGTTCCTTTCGTTTTCATAAATGAAGAAACAAATTTATTGTTATCCCAAATCCACTTAAGACCAGGATAAGAACTTGTTTACCCCATAGATCCTATTCTTTGGCTACTTTGCCAACCTGTGCTAATAACCATCTAAAAAGAAAGTATTTTAAAAATCCTTGATGAAAGGTGAAGGAGAGGGTTGTGTGAAGAGGGGCAGACTGGAGCCAGCTGCTGATAAACTGGAGCAGGTTTGAAACATGTCAGCGAAGACATGGAATTTGCGCCCCCCACCCCCCACCCCGTGCAGACAAGCATCCTTTGTTTTAGGAGATTATGGTTTAGGAAACCAACCTCTAGAGTTTTTCAAAATTCTGTGTCCTGATTCATTTTTCTTCTTGATGAAGCTGATGGGGGCCGTAGGAAGCATTTCCTCCTTTTAGGAAGACAACTTTTGGGGGCATATTTAATAAAGAAAAACCAACATGCAAAGATTTGGGGCTGATTTTAAATGTTACTCTTCCTTGTGGATTGAATTCTGACTTGAAATACCAAGGGTGCCACCTAAAAAGGATCTGGAAATAGTGCCTGAAGGCAAACATGTTCTTCCCTGTGCTGATTTGATTCCAGAATGACCAATTCATAATAGGAAAGGGGGCTTCAGCACGACAAGATGTCATTGTTTTATTTGACTTTGTTCCAACGCTCTATAAATTCATTCTCAGTGCTGTTTCCAAGCAGCAACCAAGAATCCACGTTTTCTGGGTTGGTTTGTTTGTAATTGATAATTTATCCTCCAACTGCTTCCACCAAAGGCTCAAGTCTACTTGCACTAAGTGACATGTGTGCAGTGCATCTGTTTGAGTGGGAGATAGGAGACAAGGCAAGGACGAAGGGAGTCAGCATTGCCAGCCAGCTCTCCTGCTAGAGCTACTACGAGTGAGGGTTAAACACAGCAACACCCTTCCAGGCAGCAAAGAGGAAAGGGTCACAGAATTGGTTATGTAACTGTCATCTAATAAAAGGAAACAGTTCCTCAGAAAGCCATAAATCTTTTCTAGGTTTGGAGTTTTCAAAGAATTTTGGCTAGGCAGTGGATTAGCAAAACTGTTCTTGAGGTTACAGCCCTGTGTCTTGGATGCTGTGTCAGGAGCATAAACACCCACCTGCCATATACTTGCCAAGCAGTATCACCCCAGCTCACCCACCTTGTGAGGACCCTGATAATTTAACTCATGCCTGAAGTTAACTCATGCCTGGAAGATCCATGTTTTATATTATCACTGTTCCTCTCCTTGGAAGACAGTACTTTAACAGTGGGGCAAGGAGGAATAATAGGTACGTGATATTGATTCAGTCAGCACGTTTATAGAGTCCTCATTCTTTATTAGGTCCTGGAAATCCAGTGATGAACCAGGCATACTCGGTCTCAGTCTTCACAGTCATATATAAAATCGGGAGTGGGGGTGTGATTTTCTTTTAGATGGAAATGTATAGTTGTGCTCAAATTTTTAAAAAACATAATTAAAAACTGCAAAACTCTCTGTAATAACTCAGAGCATCCCAGGCCCATGCATACACAAGCTTTCTTCTCTTCTCAGGACGTTTTGATAAGAGTGCTGGCCCAGGCTTCCTGTCATTCATTCATTAGAGTGTTATCTTCATTTCTGGGAGAAATTGAAATGTGGATGAGTGCATGAGTAATGCTGAAACAAAAGAATCAGGTGTGCAGAAGGTTACCATGGGAACAAGACCCTTTTCCTCCAGCTTCTGTGAAGTAGATTCATATGATAAGTACTTGAAATTCTCATTTTTAAGCAAAAACTTGGTCTAATGATATTAAAATTTCAACAACTTTAAACATACTGTTTTTCTATATTTGTGTGCTCCTGTTTCTGTTCCCTGTAGCACATACATGATCCCTGAGAGGAAGGACTAAGCAAACGGGAGCCTTAACCGATGCAAGGGAGTCTCCAGGACACTTGGTTCTGTATTCTCTCCATGCCCCTCCCTTCCCCGGCCCCCAGCTCCACCTTTCTTCTTTGGGATTTGCTGGGTGCCCTGAACTGAAAGTGTCTGTGGGGAGCTGTATTTAAACCTAGCAGGCTCTGTGTCGTGTGGTATTAAGGGTAAGAAAACCCTTTGTTTATCTCTTCACCCCAGTCCTGTCCTTTCTGCCATATGTCCAGGTTGATTTTAAAGGTTTTTTTTTTTTTTTAATAGTGATCTTGGGGTCTTCTTATTTATTTATTTTTTATTTTATTTATTTTTGGCTGTGCTGGGTCTTCGTTTCTGTGCGAGGGCTTTCTCTAGTTGTGGCGAGCGGGGGCCACTCTTCATCGCGGTGCGCGGGCCTCTCACTGTCACGGCCTCTCTTGTTGCGGAGCACAGGCTCCAGACGCGCAGGCTCAGTAGTTGTAGCTCACGGGCCCAGTTGCTCCGTGGCATGTGGGATCCTCCCGGACCAGGGCTCGAACCCGTGTCCCCTGCATTAGCAGGCAGATTCTCAACCACTGTGCCACCAGGGAAGCCCGATTTTAAAGGTTTTGACAGGATGATGAGAATCTTTTAACAAAAACCATCCTAGAGATTTTAAGGGTCAAACAGTAGCTCTCAGGATGGGAATGAGGGCTACCAGAACATTTTTGTTGAGAACATTTCTTCTCACATTCCCATTTTTAATTCAACACTTATCCCTTTATTATCAACCCAGAGAGAAAATTTCAGAGAACACTAAAATGGAATGGGAGAAGATGTACAGTGTGCTGGGGAGGAAACCCTGTGAGACCTTTACCAGATCAGGATGTAGGGTCTTCTCATTGAGAAGCAACAGCCCTGTATTTCTGTTGAATTAACAGATTTCCTATCAGTGTGAGTCTGGTGAAGGATTCATAGATGAGCTTCATCTTGTTCATCACTGATTTTGATTGATTGATGATGGCTGCCCGGAGTACAGCTTCTGCGTGTGGGCAAAGCACCATCGTCAGTGATGCCTGCCGTGGCTTAGTGGAGTTACTCTTGCCATGCGTTTGCTCTTCCTGACCTAATGTATTAAAAGAAATTGATGCTTTAGTGTCAACGTGACCACTGAAACAAACAAAACAAAGCAAAGCAACCCCCCCCCCCAAAACAAACAAAAATCCAACAAACCCAAACAAATAAGCCCCAAATCTCACTTATCCACAGCAGAATAGAATTTCATTTTGGTAGAGAACAGAATGTTCTGTTGTTGCTCTGTTAGGAAAGTATTTCCAGCAGCACATAGTTTGCTGCCACTTATCTGGAATATTTCTTTGTTTAGTGAAGATATTTTATTATATAATAGCCATTTAGACATGTGAAACCTGCCTGGTATGTTACATGTCTCCAGCATAAGTGAATATGACCCTCTCTGGTGGGATACTGCAGCCACTTAGACTGACAGCTCATTCAAGTGAGGAAGGTATCGGGGAATGACCTGAGTTTGCTTTAGGCAGATGGATATTAATGAAGGAAAAGTACCTTGAAAGGATGCCATTCCGAGAAAGGCACAGGACAGCGCTGATTATAACCAGAGCCCTGCTTTCTGTGCTTCTCCAGCTAGAGCGCTCAGTGCTGAGCTTCTTAGTGGCCTGGAATCCTCCCTGAATCAGGTGAGGGAGGGGCCGGTCTGGTAGGGTTTTCAGTAAGTGCAGCTGGCATTGAAGAAGCGTGGGCTGAACTGGGTCTCATTTTAGTGACCCTACTGGACAGGATTGTAAAAGCTTGTGCTGGGAGTTCATTGTCTTCATTGGTGACCTTCACTGTGCCTCGAATAGCTCTGGGAATTCCGTTTGTGGTCAGTAAATATATACTGATTTGATTTACCAGTGAGTAGAGCAAGGTAGAGCCTGACTTCTTTGCAGGGGTTACATTCTTGGTAAAATAGCAACAGAACAAAATTCCTTGAACGGGTTCCATCTTCATAATTTTCTTTAATTTGTTTAGAACACAAATTCGATGTATTCACGCATCAAATATTTGGCTGTCTTTTGTATTCCAGGTGCTATGGCCAGGTCCCGAGCATAGAGTGTTGAACGAAACAGACATGACCTCTGTCCTCTAGCCCTTGCTAAGAGAGACAGAGGTAAACAAAATCATAATATAATTAATTATGATCATAGTAGGTACACCAAAGGAAAAGCACAGAGGTTTATTAGGACATAAAATAAGGGTGCCTAACCCAGCCCAGAAGGGTCAGGGAAGGCTTCCTGGAAGAGGCGAACTTTAATCTGAGACTTGAAGGATGAGTAGGACAAAGGGGAGGCAGCAGGGAACAGGGAGGGCTAAGATGATGACTCCCAGAGGGTTTCACCTGGCACCCATAAAACAGTATTTGTTCATGCTGTGTGGCTGGGGATCAGAATACATTGCTGGCCGCCACCCTCCTGGAGGCTGCACCTAGGGAGGCTGTCAGCTATTCTGCTGTCTTGCATATCTTGCCATAGGATAAATCTACTGTGAAAGTCTTTGCTGTGTTGATGTGTGTAAATTATTTGCTGAGATAGTTAAACAGTTGGTCTTTTTGGAAAGTAATATATTTCTTCAGTTCCAGCTGTTAGCCTTTTTTCTGGATGTCTAGGTTGAGGGCTGGCCAGTAGTAACAGCAGTGGGCACCTGCGAGCAGAGGCTACAGTAGGTGTAGTAGTTCAAGGCTCTGGACTCAGAAAGCCTCTGGCTCTCGGTTCAAACTGAGGCCCAGTTGTTTCAAGTTTTGACTTAAGTACTCTTAGCCTTGGTTTTCTTATGGGTTTATTGGCCGTCTCATAAAGTCGGCTTGAGGATTAAATTAGATGAGGCAGTGCATGAGAAGCCCTGGGCTTGGCAC
This sequence comes from Neophocaena asiaeorientalis asiaeorientalis, assembly GCF_003031525.2. Classification (NCBI taxonomy): domain Eukaryota; kingdom Metazoa; phylum Chordata; class Mammalia; order Artiodactyla; family Phocoenidae; genus Neophocaena; species Neophocaena asiaeorientalis. Next base: position 13,267,587 of record NW_020175528.1, read on the forward strand.
AGTGACTGGCGGTCTCATTTATCAACTGTTTGCTCCTTGACATCCACCGAAGCATGTCATCCTGTGCTAGGCACATGGGAAGAAATTTTGTTGGCTGACTGATGAAACCAGATTTGTTGTCTGCATTAAATAAGTTTTAATCTCTTTTGTAGTTGGGCGGATTTACTGTACCGTCTTCAAGAGCTCTCAGGAATGCTCATCCCTGACATGCCAATGACATGACCAGATGAATTTTAAGAAGACTGTTAGTAATGGTATGGGGACATTTAGCCTCAATTTGTAGGTCTTTTCGGCCTACTACGGAAGGGAGAAAGTGATGCTCACAAAAGTCTATGTGCTGAGTGTATCAGAAGCGGCTACATCACTGTTGACTTTGTTTTTTCCCTGAAAATGAAGTGCCACATTTAAGACCATCACTTGATAAAGCAACCACAAAAAGCCTAAGGAGTATCTGGTCCCTGCAGCTCTAGGAAATATTAGAGGAGAGGTTACAGGCCTTGAGCAAGCTCCTCAAACATGGCCGTGTAGTTCTCATCTTGAAGTCCCCACCTCCTGGGAGGCTGCCCTTGTGTTTCTTGGTGGTCTGACCTTTCTCTGCATAGCCAAGGAGCTCACCCGGGCAGGCTGCAGTCATTTGCAGTGCTCATGTGAAGTATGGATGTGATTAGGTGGAGGGAGAAGAAGCAAGCAGTTTAATTTTCCTTTGGACGTGTCAAATAGACAGCTGAAAAGATGCATCTGTGAGAATTCAGAGCCACTGGATGCTGGTGATGGTGAGTCAGCAGTCAGACAGGGCTAACCTGGGTTTCTGGTTAAGAGGCAGTGCTTCCAGGAAGCCTTTCCTGGCTCATCAGAGGTTTCTCAAAATCTAGACGTTAGCGATGATGACATTAGAATTTTGGTGGGAAAAAAAAAAAGAAAAGTTGTGTAACATGATTGGTTGTAAAACACGATCATTTTGGTAATGCTACAAAGAGGAAATAATGAAGGTATTGTGCCAGAAAAAAAAATTCACTGGGCTGAAGTAGATTTCCATTAAAAAGTTATCCTTTAAGTAAACCAGATTGCTTCACAGACTCATTCAAGTTTCATCTAGGGAACCAGAATGCTTTTCTCTTTGCTTCATTTGGCTCTCCGGCTTTCTTGGTTATTGAAATAATACCTCATTCTTTAATAATACTTTCTTGGCCTGTTTGTAGCTCAGCTCACTTAGTAAAATATGCAAATTTGCCAAAAATAACCAATATAATTTAACATAGAAAGCTTTGAATTATGTTTTAATTGTGCCAGTGTCTAAATAAAAGATGGGTGGCTTCGTTTATATTATGTTAAAATAAGTAGCATAGATATTTCATTAGTATTTTGTTTTTAATCTTGTACTTTGGCAAACCTTCTAGAGTGATAAATGAATTTTCCTTTTCATTGGGAAAAGCCAAGTTGCTGTTGTTTTTGGTCATGTAGTTGCATTCCTCAGACTGTAACAGTTAGCTGAAGACAAGAAATTGGAAGAGATCTTTGCCACTAAGATATTTATTTCCTAGATTTACATGATAATGACCTTATGAATGGTTTCTTATTTTTTCAATTTTTTTTGAACAGTTTCTTAAACGACACTTGGAGCTAAAAGAAATTACAAATATTTTGCATTTATATGAAAACCAGCTAAAAACGAACTTGTCCTGATTACATAATACCTAGAATTCCTGTGGCTCTGAATTCTCACACATGTATATTTTCAGGGAAAGTTAAGCTCTTTTCTTCTCGCTTCTCCCCCTTCCTCCTAAGTCCCTGTCTACCTGAATAGTTTCATGACCCACCTTGATGCCCAGCTAGAAACTGACTAGAAACCACAATGTCTTCCTTGACTTTTCCATCTAATGAGTTTCTCTATTCTATTAACTTTCCCACCAAATTATTACCCTAATGTGTTCTCCCTTTTTGATTTCCCACTGCCAAGGCTTTATTTTCACTTGCCCAGATTAGCATCTCACTGGCCTGCTTATGGTCTGTTTCTCCCCACTTCTGTCTCAATTTTCTCTGTCTGATTGGATGGCTTCAGCATCTCCATCCAGCAGGTTCTCCTTATCCATAGCATAGATTAAGTCCAAGTTCCTCAGTAGACAGTGAAACCTTTATAGTCTAGCTCTGACCCGCTTGCTTTGCAGCCCTCGTTCTCTGCCCCTGTTCCTCCTGTGGTCGACACCTCGCCTCGCTGAACCCCACAGTTTTCCCAACGAGATTCACGCCTGTGCCCACGTTGTGTCCCTGCCTGCAGTGCTCTGCCCCCCTTCTCCCCGTATTGCCATCCTCATCCCTGATGACTCCTCACACCTTTCCTCACCTCACTCCCTGCCCTTCCGCTTTTCACTGTATGTTTCTGTTAATAAGTCCTATATCGCAGTTAATTGGTTCCATGCCTCCCATGGGCCACTCAACTCTGAGTGTCAGGAGGTAAAGGATCGTTTCTTACTCCACCTTCACTTAAGGAAATAATCTTTCCTTGGCATGTAGCTCAGCTTATTCTGTATTGGTTCTTGGTTTTATACTATCATTTCTTGATATATACTATTAGTGGCAGAGTCAGAGAGCTTGAAAATCCACCTGTGGATATATATCCCAAAGATTTGAAAACAGTGACTCAAACAGATACTTGTATGGGAATGTTAACAGAAGCATTATTCACAATATCCAGAAGGTGGAGACAACCCAAGTGTTCCTCAACAGATGAACAGATAAACAAATTATGGTATGTACCTACAATGGAATATTATTCAGTCATAAAGAGGGAAAAGTTCTGGTATATCCCTTAACATGAATGAACCTAGGAAACATTATGCTAAGTGAAATAAGCCAGACAAAAAGTACAAATATTGTATGATTCCAGAAATATCTAGAATAGGCAGATTCATAGAGATAGAAAGTAGATCAGAGGTTGTCAGGGGCTGGGGAGAGGGGGAAATGGGGGATTGTTGCTTAATGGGTACAGCATTTCTGATTGGGGTGAGGAAAGTATTTTGGAAATAGTGATGATGGTTACACAATATTGTGAATGTAATTAAAGCCATTGAAAATGGTTAAAATGTATATTTTACCAGAATGAAAAATATATAGTTCATATAATTTTTAAAAAGTTACTGCCACCAGCACCCTTATGCATATATGTTCCAACATGTAGTTAGTTATATACAAGCATTTTTTTTCTTCCTATATCATTTATGTTTATCATTCTTACCTTCTTAATAAATCACACATTTCTTGAAGTCAAGGACCAGTCTAGATAGAAAATATTCTTTAAGAAACATGGTTTTTGTTTGTATAGGGTTTGAAGTTGGATGTTTTTGAAATTCTGAAACTTTTTGGAGAGGGTTTGACATTTTATTTGAATCTTAATAAACTCATAGTGACAAAGTGACATGAAGTCACTGACTGAGTTTTGAAACGTAGATGTGTTTTTCTGACCTGCTGTCTAGGAACTGTGTGTATGAACCCTGATCCCATTGGGAGGAAAGCCAAATAGTCCAGCAAAGTGTGTTTTTTTTTTTTTGGCGGTACGCGGGCCTCTCACTGTTGTGGCCTCTCCCGTTGCGGAGCACAGGCTCCGGACGCGCAGGCTCAGTAGCCATGGCTCACGGGCCCAGCCGCTCCGCGACATGTGGGATCTTCCCGGACCGGGGCACGAACCCGTGTCCCCTGCATCGGCAGGCGGACCCTCAACCACTGCGCCACCAGGGAAGCCCCTCTTGCTGTTTTAAACAAGGGGCTTGGATGGTGAGGCCATGTAGATGGGAACCATATTGATTATTTTCCCTAAGTCCCTTTTAAAGGCAATTAAAATGTAGGTGTTTACCCAGAATATAAATAGATTTATTCTTCTAGGGAGTTAAAATGCATTTCTTTGTCTTTTAAGCTCCTATGGAGACTTTTAAAAATAGAATAGATAATGATGACAAGCTAATACAATTTACATTAAAATGAGTTTAATGTACATTTATAAAAATAAGACCTCTTAATTCTTTTACTTGAGTGCCAGGATCTTCTTTGAAAAGAAGTGAGATATAAATGGGAGAAAATGTTAGCCTGTGTTTACTATTAATCATCTCATATAAATCTCTGGAGTCTCATTCACTGTGTGCCTTGAATTTTATATTATGGAGTCCACCCAGAAAACTGGTAAGGAGAAATGATATGCTAAATGGTAAAGGGCTTATGGAAAACTAACCTTCCCTTGTACTACTATTCCAGAAGTCAACATTAGACATTATTGTTGGTTTCACCTTCATCACACTTTTAAAGAAAATGCTCTAGTCCTGTGTGATAGTTATTTCTATCAAGATTTTCCTGCCGCTCTGAACTTGCTCAGTAAGTGTGCTCTAGGGAAGATCCCAGTTTTCAGTGTGCATTCTTCACATCATCGGGCGATCTTGATAAAATGCAGGTTCAGATTGGGGGAGGTAGGTGGCGAGATTCTGCATTTCTGGTGGGCTGTCATTTTTGATGAGCTGTTAGATGATACCAATGTTGCTGGTCACTGGTCCACATTTTCAGCAAGAATACTCTGTTTCAAATATCTGAGTTGATGTTCTGTTAAAATTGGATGCAATCTAAGGTTGCCAGAAAAAAATACAAGACATCCAAGATGTCCTATGCAATATTTGCACATGGTTGTATTAAAAAATTATTCATTGTTTATCTGAAATTTAATTTTAACGACTAGACACAATACGTGTGTGTGCAAGTACACACAACACACACACTGGCAACTCTAAATCGCAATCTTCAGTCATATATGAAGTCATTTATATGTCATATATTAGATTTAAATATGATTATTTTTATTTTGAAAGGACACAGAACTAGGTTTGTTTCACACCTATTTTTAGAAACTAACTTAGGTGTTTTGCTCATATGCTTTTCAATACAGTAAAATATGTAAGCATGAACCCTGTCCCCCTCCTAGTATCTGTGGAATTCTTGAAAAATAGTGAAATCTGTACATTCTAAAATATACCTGAAAGCACAGAAATGCCCTGGATTATTAATGTTTTAAGCCAACCATACGAAGTAATAAGGTCTTTATGTGATAGATTTAAATTTAGACTCTTTTATAGTTTTTTTCTTGTATTTTTTGGTACCGTGTACTGTTGATATTTTCAAATCCTGTACGTATAATAGTATTACATGAGGATGATCTGTTGTCTATTAAAGCACACAGAAGAAAGTGTAAATGATTTTCTTTGGTTTTTTTTCCAGATTCTTTACAGAGTTGGAAGCGAGACATCAGAATAATATTTTCATAGATGACATAAGTGACATTGTGGAAAAACACACAGCATCCACATTTGACCCATATGTGAAATACTGCACAAATGAAGTCTACCAACAGCGGACACTACAAAAATTGTTGTAAGCAATATTGAATGTTACAATTTTAATTATCTCATTTTAATTAGGTCACATAGATCGAAATTAATGGATCTCTTAAATTATATTTAGAAATGCCTCCTGATGATCTATTTTCCAGAGAGAAATTTTTTTTTTTGATGTTGGGGCTAGGAGTTTTTTATTAATTTATTTATCCATTTTTTCTGTGTTGGGTCTTCGTTTCTGTGCGAGGGCTTTCTCTAGTTGCGGCGAGCGGGGGCCACTCTTCATCGCCGTGCGCGGGCCTCTCACTGTCGCGGCCTCTCTTGTTGAGGAGCACAGGCTCCAGGCACGCAGGCTCAGTAGTTGTGGCTCACGGGCCCAGTTGCTCCGCGGCATGTGGGATCCTCCCAGACTAGGGCTCGAACCCATGTCCCCTGCACTAGCAGGCAGACTCCCAACCACTGCGCCACCAGGGAAGCCCCAGAGAGAAATGATTAAGAGGATTGCTTTTAGGGTGAGGGCATTTGATTTAAAAAAAATCCCGTTTGTAGAGAATTTTGTCTCTAAAGCAATTATGAAATTGTAGTTTGTTGCTGTTTTCCTTCTTTCTTTCTTTCTTTTTTTAATTGCTGCAAGACACGGGGTTGGGGGGTAGGAGGGTTGGTGATCAGTGATCATCATTCTAAATGGTGAGAAGATTGTTCTCTAAGCTGTTATTTGACCATTAAGTAGCCTGAGGCCAAGATAGAGTTTTTGAGTAGGTTGAACTAGTGCCTAGGAGCCAGAGCTTTCTCAAGTATCCTAATCTTCCTCCATTCAAATGACAACTCTGTATTCAGTTGTTTATAGGAATTGTTGATTTTCCCCCTCCGAGTAGTTAGGGGTTAAGGAGAGCAGGGGAAGGTCCGAAGGAAGGCAGTTTTTAAAAAAAGTTCTTAAAGGCTTTAACTATGAAACAAAAAAGAGTTAAACTTTAAATTTCCCCCCATACTTTTTCCCTTTGTCCGTTTAGGTTACTGAGCATTTTGTGATGTATATGCTATCTCTATCCTTAAAAGAGTCAGCAATGGTTCAGTAATGTCTATATTGCTTTCTTGCCGGGGTCGGGGGCTTGTTTATCACAAGGGGCTATCTATTTGACAGTGCAATTGTACATTGCTGTAAACTCAGTTTGAGGGCTGACTGGCTGTCAATCATTCTCCTCCCGTCCTGTGCATTGTGGCATTTATGATGGCAGCATGGAACCCAGGTCAGTTTCTATGCAATGTGTGAGACCCTGTGGTCATGATCACCTCATGGCTGCTTAGAGAAACAACCCCCAAGTTGGTGAGAAAGGCTGATTATGCCCCTTCCCCCTCCACATTCTCATTAAAATCTCCTCCAGGCAGGGTGGAAAACCCACAGCTGCCAACCTCAAAGGAGGCTATTAGTACAAAGCAGGGTTTGTAGGCACTACTGACATTTTGTCCTAGATTAGTCTTTGTTGTGGAAACTGCCCTATACATTGTAGCATGTTTAGCAGCCTCCCTGGCCCCTGCCCACAAGATGCTGATAGCACCACCACACCCCAGTGGTGATAAACAAAAATACCTCCAGACATTGCCTGACATCCCTTGCAGGGGTGGGGGATGGAGAATCACAACCCTTACTTTCCCTAAATTCCCCTCCATCCCCCATGGGAACTGCTGATATAAAGGTTACTCTGTAACTGTTGGAAAATCCAAGTTACATGTGTGAAAACAAAGTCTGGAATTAGAGCTAAATTTCACTTTGTTTTGCAGGATTTCAAAAAATGTGAATAGATACTGCTGTACTTTATGTAATTCTTGAGAAATAAAGGTTTTATTTAAATTTGCTCAATGATACCATCATTGGAGCTTTCACATGGAAATTAGTAGCTGTGTTTTCAGAAACTTTGTTGCAGTTGATGTAAATTTACATTTAAGGCTGTGACTTTCAACTTCAGTTGCCCTTTGGAACCTGAGAACCAACAAACAATGCCCAGGGTGCATCCTAGTC